>NW_026899528.1:0-85914 GCF_033153095.1 Gastrolobium bilobum
AGTTGGAAGAGACATCAAGAGCTGAAGTTTGACAAGAGACACCGAGACTCTATCTCTCGGAAAAATCAAAATTTCAAAGAGTTCTTAACATGGCTCCATGGTTTGGAGCAAATCTGGGAATGGTGGTCTCATACACCAAGGCAACCAGTACCACCAGACCTTCCATTTGCTGAGTCATCCCACGCTGCTGAGGGGGATGACATGGAGGGTTGAGTTATCTCCTTGCTGATGGAGATCTTGTATATTAGTTTATTTTTCTGTTTATCATTTTTCTTTTTAGTTACTTTGTGTTAGTATATCTTTCTCTGATGTTTTAATGTGCGCATTATAGTTTCTTCTATATGCCACTGTTTGTTCTATTGTGCAGGTTTTTCTTCTTCTTGTGGTTTAATTATTGCTGAGGACAACAATTCTCTAAATCTGGGAATGGTAGGCTTGCACCTTAGAACTGCTGCAATGCTTCTATCAGGGGAGATATTCTAACTCTTTTAATTTTCTTAGTTATTTTTATAGTATTTTGTGTGCTATATATTATATAAAAAAAGTTATATATTATATAAAAAATAAAAATAAAAATAAAAATTCTGAGCAAGTCCCAGGTTTAGATATGCTTTCCCTAGTTAATTTGCCTGATTCATCCTAGGAATCATGTTTTGTATGTACTTCTGGCATAATATTGTATTGGCATGAGTAGATTTCATGATTGCTCGTTTGTCTGAATTTTGTGCTTGAATGATTAATGATGCCTGATGTTCTTTTAGAGGTCTAGCTTAACATCATAGCTGGTGAGGTTTTGTGCTTAAACACTTATTTTATTCTGAGAGACCTCACTGTGATAGCATTCTAGAACTTGCTCTGTTTCTCTGTTATGCATGTATTGATTGATATGATAAAGGCATTTTGTTCTTGTTAGCTATTGGCCAAAAATAACTCACCTGAATGAATTTTTCCATTGTTAGCCCCTTGAGCCTGAACCTATTTGTTGTTAAATGACCTGTGGCCTGATTGATGGCTTAGCCTATATCCATATGACTTACCTTGATTGAGATTGAATTACTGAAATGTTGAAAAGAAAACAAATAAATTGAGGTAAGCTCCACAGAGGTCAAATAATTAGGGGAGGTAAAATTTCATCTGTGCCCTTAAAACAAAAAGTTTTGAAAAAGAAAAAGAAAAAGAAAAAGGGTGAATGTAAAGAAAAGGTGGTTGAAAGGAATTAATTCCCGAAATTCTGTGAATGTTAGTGGAGCAAAATCATTGAGTTGAAGGTGTTAAAAATGAAATAATATCAGTTTTCAATCTCAGTGTTGTTTGAGCTACTTTCCATATATTCCTACCCATTAAACCCGGCCAAGTTACAACCTGTGAAGTCCTTTTGATCAATTATGCATGTGTTAATGTTCCTCATCTTTAGGAACTTGAGAATATGATCAAGCTTATGGTAATGTTATTGCTGTGATGGATTGAGTGATTGTTACTCCCTTAAACACTTGAGTGCTGAGCGTTGTATGATTATCTTGGTGAGGGGTGTTCAAGTTAGACTCTGACATTTTCATGAGAATAGAAGGCATTGTTAGGAGTTCTTTGCATTGATTTAGTCATGCTTAGCATAGTGATCTCTTGATTGTCTGTGTGATATTGTGTTGGAATAATTGATTGTTTCCTGGATTGAGCCTTGTACATTGCTGGGGACAGCAACGTTTAAATCTGGGAATGATTTGATGTGCCTCTGGCAAGTGTGGTTTTTCCATGTTAAAATTGATAAGAATTGGGTCATAAGAGAGCAATTTAAATACATATTTGCTAATTATAATAATTTCTTCTTTTCAATTATAGTTCTCACCTATTGGTTGTGTTTTTACAGGTAAAAGAAGTGAAAATTACAAAATTATAAAAAGCCTGTTGACGCGATTCCACGAGGGTATTTTTGGAAGAAGAAAAAGAGTCTTATAAATAGGAGACTTTGCACAGAAATTAGGTTAAAAGGTGAAGAAATTCGAAATTTGAAAGAAAACAAGGAAATGATTTGGCGCTGATCGTGCGGGTGCCATGAATGCAGTCCTTGATTTGTGGAGTCACAGATTTGGCGCTGATCGTGCGGGCGTCATGAATGCAATCCTTGAATTGTGGAATTATGATCAAAATGAAAAATTAAGGAAATTAAATTCAAAGATTATAACCTGATTGACCAGTTGCCTATTTAAAGGGTGGTCCTCCACCATTCCAAGACATTGGAGACAATTCAGACCTATTTCTTCAGAAGGAGACCGACGATAGAGCTCAGAAGGATTCTTCCACAGTTCTTCTTCTTCATCTATTTCTCTGTAATTTTATGCTTTGGAATATTGGATTATTGTTAGCCATGATTATGCTTGGCTAATTCTCTTTTATTGTAGTTAGGGTCACGAGCCCTATGTGAACCCTTGTTACGATGGATTGATTTAGTTTTATTCATTTGTATAATTATCTTTGTCTCTACCTTGTGCGTATTTCCTACTCTCTTTATTAGAACTGATCAATCTGATAGTTGGGAATAGTTTGAGGGTTAGAACCCTAGATAGGAATATTGGGGTTTTCATCTTGAAAGGGGGTAGGACAACAATTGGTATGCATGCTAGGAATAGATGTATTTAATTGCGGATGCTTAAATTATTGCGTTCATTGCTTAATACCATGAGGAACATTGCAAGGAATTGGGGTTCCAATTGGGGATTAAAGGGTTAACCTTGCAAGGAATTGAGGGTTAACTAATAAATATTTTTAGATAATAATTTATCAGAGTAATTATATGAGTAAATATTGTGAATCAATCCAAAGTAAGAAGTGGGGATCATAAGGTGAGTGCGCTCTAGCTACAATATTTCTCATATTTTTATCCAAATCATTTTGCATCATTCTCTTATTTTTAAAATACAAAAATACGTCTTTGTCTTTAATTTCTATTGTTCTTCAAATCACTTGGGTTTTATATCTTGAAAGGACGTTTATAAGGTATTCGCTCACAATCCCTGTGGAGACGATAACTTACTTATCACTTTATTACTTGAACGATCGGTACACTTGCCGGATTGTATCACTTCGGTTCCTGTTCCCTAGCTTCCTTTTGTTCTTCTTGGAACCTTGAGTTTTTATCACATACTGACGTAATCTACCGTCTCTCACAAACTTCTCCACTGCGTCTCGGAGATCCCAGCACTGATCAGTGGTGTGACCTGGCCCATCGTGAAAGGCACAGTACTTGGATTTATCTAATCCTCCTCTGTCGAATATGGGACGAGGTCTCTCAACCTTTTTCATCTCTGTCGTGGCTACTTCTCTCCAAATTTGAGAGCGTGACACATTCAAAGGTGTATACTTATCGTACCTTCCAATGCGTTCTCTCATGTCTAGGATCCGTTGGCGCTGGTCTTTCTTCTTACTATCAACTCGTTCTTTTCCCTTCGGGGGTGGACCCTTCCTTCTCGAGCTTATTCTGTTGACTTCATCAGATTGTGCATTTGCAATCTCCATTTGTTCTAGTTCAAGGTATTTCTTCGAGCGAGTTCTAAACTCCTCCAATGTCTTTACTGGGTCCTTATGGACCAACTTGGCAAGTCTGGATCCGCCATCCAGACCTGCAACAATGAGATGGACGTGGACATTCTCCTGTAATCCTGGGACCTGCAGCGCAGCGTCCTTGAACCGGTTAAGGTATTTCTGGAGGGTTTCTCCATGTTGCTGTCGTATCTTTCCAAGAGCGAACTCGGACTTGGGATGCTTCTTGCTGGTTGCAAAATTCAGCAAGAACTTCTGTCCGAACTCCTCGAAAGATCCGATAGAATTAGCAGGCAAGGTTGAAAACCATGCCTGTGCTACCCCTGTCAATGTTACAGCGAATATTCGGGATATGAGAGGTTCATTAATTCCCCGAATATACATATCTGTGTCAAAGGCATCTATGTGCACCTGCGGATCTTGGCTCCCATCATACTTCGGTAAACGTGCCGAGTCAAAGTCTTCTGGGAAGACAACACTTAGTATTTCAGTAGTGAATGGGCTGTTATTATACTGCCCCGTGCTGTATTTCCTCATATATCCGCCGGGTTCTACTCGTCCTCGGATGTTTTGAATATCCTGTTGATATTGAGCTCTGACCCGGTCCACCTGACCGTCAGTATGTGCTTGATGAGTTCGTGCATCCTGGTCATCAGTGACCTGATGCCCCTGGTTTAGCAGGTTGCCAGGGTTTTTCGCACGAGGACGAGTTGGGTTTCTAGGTCCTTCTTGGCTATGGGCAGGCTGGCCTTCGATATTGGTCATTCCTGGCGCATTCTGCGGTGTTAGTCGTCGCTCCAGGTCTTGCATACCTCTGTTATTTTCTTCTCGGATAGCCCTGAAATCTTGTTGCCGTTGCAAGTTTGTGCGGGTTTCCAACGCTGCTATTCGTTCCATAATTGCGTTTAATGCGTTGTTGGCCAGCCGAGTATCCGGATCGGCCGATTGAGCGATGCGTGCAGCCAGATAGCCAGGATGCTGGGGAGGGTTACTCCTTAATGGAGCTACATTTGCTGCATTTCCCCTATTTCGGGGTGCTAGTGTGGAAGCGGTGTCCGAAACATCATCTTCGACCTGGACGTGATCGTAATCCACGTTGTTTCCAATCTGAGTATGAGGCTGATTTATCTCCTCAATGACTGGATCCAACAGCTGATTTTGATTTTGGGGTGCCTGCTGGTTACTGCTCCTTGTCTGGATTGCCATCCTTTGTCAGATTTGGTGGGAACTTCAGATTCAAATTCAGAAAAGAATTCCCACCGACGGCGCCAATGTTCTGTCCTTGGGACAGAGATGTCTAGCCCAGTTAGGCTAGTACGGTGGTATCGGATCTGATGTCCTCTCCAAGGTATCTATGAGAGAGATACCCTTGAGTCGGTAAGATCACTGTGCACAGAATACAATGATGGCGTTAGCCAATGGGGTGTGTGTGTGCATAGTGACAGCATAACAATCAGAGAGAGAATGTGTGTACCTTTTAGGGTTTGCCCTGGTATTTATAGAGGTTACCTGTAGATAGCTTGGATAGCTATGTTGACACATCAAGTGGGTAGCTATGCTGACACATCAAGTGGATAGCTGTGCTGACTCATCAGCTTTTGGATTGCCCCTTGTTGAGCTTGTTACTTAATGGGCCCATCGTATGGGTCCATAACAAAATCAAAACTGATCTTAATCCCCATCACAATCAGGCTCTGATACCAAATGTAGGAGCAATTGCATCTGCGGAAGCGTATGAGACCATTGTGATTTGGATGTATAAGGATCATCATGGTTTTATCAATTACCTCTTTGATGGCGCATATATGAGATGATGATGTTCCACACGCTTAAGTCCTTTGCGTCACAGCACGAACTCACGAACTGTTGTGGTAGACCTTCCAAACTATCTCTCGAGGAGGAAGGGGAAGTGTGTGGGCACCTATCAGATTCTGAGCTTGCCCCTTTCTCACAAAAGACCTTGGAGGCTGATGACTTAAGTGGTACTATTTATATGGGTTTTAAGAAACCCTAACTCATTGGGCTCTAGATTCTTTTGACTCTTCTCATACTAATAACCCATTTGTGCTTTAGTAAAAGAGCAAACCCAACAATCTCCCACTTGTTCTTTTGGATACAAACTTGAGTCGTAAAACCCAAGATCATGTCATAAAGGAAATTTGCTAAAGTTAATTATATTTGCTTTAACCCACTAAACCCAACACATGGCTGCCCTTGCAGCCATATAAAGTTAATTATATTTGCTTTAACCAACTTTTGTGCAGGATGTTACGTGAGCCAGTCATATGTCATAAAGGACACAAGTTCGAATAATGGAAAGAAGTTTAACGTGTTCCTTTATGCTTATTGAGATGTGTATCACACCCTTTATGGGGTTTTGATTTTAGGTGCAATGACACAAGGAGCTGAACCAAAGAATGAGTGAAAATAATATTTCTGGGTTGTTTTAATTGTTGGATGATATATCTAGATCTTGTGAATGTATTAGGGCTATTTTGGTGGCTACCTTAGTCCTATTTAATTTGCTTTATTGGGTTGTGAACATGTATATTTGGTCCTGTTTGCAATATCCAATATTAAAGTGTGGTGGATGATGTATTTTAGTGCTACCATATGTAAACAACTGTGTAACAAATTGTAGTTGCACAATTTATGTAAATTGGGCAACGTTAATGCTTTAGAATTTTCTTATAGGATGACTAGGTGAGGAAAATGGAAGTGTATCACTTGTAGAAAATCTTCTAAATGTAATTCTGATGTGGCTAAAACATGTATGATTTCTTAATCTAAATTGTAGGTAGAATTCATTAAAACAATAAAATCTTATAATGCCTTGAGTTTAGAGGGACAACCTCAATTAATAGCTAAACTTCAACCACTTACTCGAGTAACGAAGTGTCTTACTGAAGTTAGTGCCGAATAGGGGTGTTATCGGGCCGAGCTGAGCTATGGTCTTAAAAGGCTAAGCTTATGTTTAAATGTGTCGGCTTTACCAAGTCTGTTACCTGTTATGAATATAATTATCAGCATGTGGCCTGCCTTATTTGCAAAAAAATAAAAAGCCTGATTTAGCCTGTTAGCTTCTTTAAAAAAAATAAGACAACAAAAATTTATCCAAACAGAATATACAATCAAGAACACTAGTAATTCCATAAATATTCATAAATTCAATGTCTATCTAAATAGCATAATATAGAATAAAATCATTCAAAAAGTCTGTTTAACAAATAAAATAGGGGTGAAATTAGGGGTGTAGATGGGTTAGGCTGGCCTGGCCTACAACCCGGCCTACGTTGAGCCTGACCTAGCCCGGCCTACGTTAAAAAGTAGAGTAGGCTTAGGCTAATAAGAAAATCTTTTTAACAAGTAGGTCATAGGCCAATTTTATCAAGTCTGACCTAAAGCCTTGTAGGCTGACCTATTTACTTTTTTAAAATAAAATAAAATAATATATTTATTTTAGGTGGCAATCAGCACTAGTGCATGCATGAATGAAACTTTGTTCAATATATTTTGGGTTAGTTATTTTTTACTATTGTAAAATTTTTAATGCTCACTAGTGAAATTATATCTCGTGTAAAAAAATGCAGCAATTTATGAATACATTAATGACTTGTAATGTCAAGTGAATATTTTAAAAATTGTTAAAAATATTTTTAAATTTTTTTTAAAATATTTAAATATATCACTAAGGATGCCTACAAGGCCTGTAGACCATATAAAGCTCTCTAATTTTTTAAAATAGGCCAGATTTGACTTATAAATAAAGCCTTTAGTAGGGCAATAGACCAGATAGGCTGAATATTTTTTTACGTAGGCTTAGACCAGGAAAGCAAAAGCCCGGTCCAGCCTGACCCATTTACACCCCTAGGTGAAATGGATTGAGGAGAGAGAGAGAGCTATTACAAATAATATAAAAAATATAAATATAAATAAAAATAAAAATTAATATACTTAGAGAGCCTGAGGCTCCAAGACCAAAGTTTTGAATTGGAGCGTGAGGCTTTTTTACTAAACGAGCTTTATATAAGCCTAAGCCTGGTTTCAACAACCAATATTAGACATGTAAGCTCAGACCTTCATGAGTCGAGCCAAAGGCCCCTAAAATGCCCCTGACTCGTTATCACCCCTAGTGTCGGCAAAGATGCAAATAAAATATTTTATATGTTTTAACGAGCCAACCCCTAAAATTTTAACCCCATTCAAGATATCTAAGTTAGATAACCCCTCACATGCTTTTAAGCTATAGTAACGTTCGAAATTAACGTCTTGGACAAAAATAACTAAAATAATTGTTGTAAAGATGTGATTCCAAACAAAATTGTTGTAAAATAAAATATGTATCCCACTTCAAAGGTAACTGGGAATTAACTTAGGATTCCTTTTTCTGCAATTACTACACATAAGTTATTCTGTAAAATAAACGATGTAGGTAACTGGGAATTAACTTAGGGTGTGTTTGGTAGAAGAGAACTTTTTTTGTATCCGGGAATCACAATTACTGGGAATTCATGTAGAAATTGAGTTTACCTGGAATCTTATGAAAAAGCTGTTTGGTTCGTTAAAATATTACCAGAAAATTTGAGTAAGTATTACTGATTCTATGTTTAGTTTAAAATGAAATATTACTGGGAATATAACGTTATATTACAAAAATAAACCCTACATATTTTTAGTTTCAAAATTGATACACATATTGTTACATCCACACATGGACAATCTATATGGTCCTTATAAACAATGACTATCTGATAATATAATAAAGCATAAGTCATAATTGATCAATGCCTTTTACAATGACTATCGACTATGGTTATAGGGTCAGTATATATTTATCTCAATTACTGAAGCATATTTCGCCGTCCTCACCACACTCGAAGCCACTTCAAGAAATAAGGAAACCACTATAATTATATTTTAAAAATTGCCTTATATTTTGACAATTACGAAACCCTTGAACTATGAAACCATTTGTATTTTTTTGTTCAGGTTTATGGTATGCCTAACAAATTATAGGACATGGATTTTTGTCCTCCTCAATGGGTACTCATTGGGAGTTGAATTAACCACTGACAATGTCATTGCTGAGTATTTTTTTGACAGCTTAGTTCATCTCGAGGCCTCAAATCTAAAAGGAGCATATCTCACATGCAATGCAACTCTAACTAGAAATTGATATATTCTTAGTAATTGCTATGCAACCGTATATAACTAATTATTACAAAACAGGTTTAGCAAACATCATTGATAAAGAGAGATAACTTATCTGCACTAACTGCTTAATTTCCGTTATTTTTTAAGAAATGAATTTACTGTCTATTCTAATTTTTTTCGGTTTATTATATAATTCTATCACAATTAAATAACCCTAATTAAAAATACTTTCCGTTGCCGGGACTTGAACCTGGGTCTTTCGGGTGAGAGCCGAATATCCTGACCAACTAGACTACAACGGAACGTTTACTCGTGTCAAAGGACAAAATAATAAGATAATACAAACGTAGTTTTACATAACAAATAAAAAACCTTCCCTCCCGCCTGTATTTCAATCTGGCCTAGACTACCTCACAAGTTCAATTCAAAAGCATTCAATCAAATCAACGGTCTCTCTGAAAGAAGTGAAAGCGAAACGAAACGAAACCCTAATCGAATCGAATAGTTAGGTTGGGAGAGAGAGAGTGAGTGAGAATGAGGGAGGGAGAGATCGAGAAGCTTCGAGGAGTTGTGAGGGACTGCGTGAGCAAGCACCTTTACTCCTCCGCCATCTTCTTCGCCGACAAAGTCGCCGCCTTCACCAACGACCCCGCCGACATCTACATGCAAGCCCAGGCTCTCTTCCTCGGCCGCCACTACCGCCGCGCCTTCCACCTCCTCAACGCCTCCAAGATCGTCCTCCGCGACCTCCGCTTCCGCTACCTCGCCGCCAAGTGCCTCGTAACTCTCACTCCTTCCAAAATCCCCAATCTTTTATTTATTTAAACAAATTGACTTCAAGTTGTACTATTACTATTTAATAATTATGCATATTCTTTTATTAAGAAGCTATGTTATTGTTGATTATTATTATTTTGTTTTTTTGGTTTTTACTGAATTTTTTGTAAAAAAATAAAAAAGGAGGAATTGAAGGAGTGGGATCAATGCCTATCAATGCTGGGTGAAGCTAAAGTTGATGATAATGGAAATGTTTCTGACACTAAGGACTCTAATGTCATGTACTTGGATAAAGACAGTGAAGATCGTGAAATCAATGTGAGCTCCTTTTCTGGGTATTTTTTACCTTGTCAATTGTAATGTCTGGATTTTT
Organism: Gastrolobium bilobum; assembly: GCF_033153095.1. Lineage (NCBI taxonomy): Eukaryota > Viridiplantae > Streptophyta > Magnoliopsida > Fabales > Fabaceae > Gastrolobium > Gastrolobium bilobum. Next base: position 9,839 of record NW_026899528.1, read on the forward strand.
TTTTTTTTTTTAATTTTTAATTGCACTTGCATTTAAAGGATCTTATGAACACTTGGGAGTCATTCTTGAGCAAGCCTTATCCCAATTGGTGGGGAGGGCATTTCAGTCATTCCTGAGCTGAACATAAGTTTTTGTTTTTCTTTGAATATCTTTTTTGTTATAAATGTGGAATTTTGGGGTTTGGGAATGTCCTTGTTTCTGATTTTTTTTTTTGTTTATTTGAATACATTTTGTTATGCTATAACAGATATCTTCTGCAATATGCTTCTTAAGGGGAAAAGCATATGAAGCTCTAGAAAACCGTGCCCAGGCTCGATTGTGGTGAGTGTATTTGGGGCATTTTGACTCTCTTCTTTTTCTAACTTATGTAGTAGAAAAATGATACTTTTTTAATTGATTTTCTACATTAAGTATAAGAAGGTGTTATAATTTCTTGCTGCGTGTGTGAATAGTTACATAAGTATGATGTGCCCTAATTTGATAAATAAGCTCAATTTCTTTGCTATATTTGCTTTTGTTAAGGTACAAAGCTGCTATAAAAGCAGATCCTTTATGCTATGAGGTATGTATTGATATTCTCCTTACTATCTTTTCTATGTTCGTTAATAGGATCTTGTAATCCTGTCATCTGTCTTGTGCGACTTGCTCACTTGGTTGGGACTAGGGATGGCAAAAATGAGCCAACCCGTCGGGTTGGCTCGTAACCCGCACAAAACGAGCCGGGTTGGGTTGGCAAAAATGAGCTGCCAGCTCGATTTAGCCCGACCCGAGCCAACCCGAGCTCAAACGAGCGAGCTCGCGGGTTGAACGAGCGAGCTCGCGGGTTGAACGAGCCAGCTCGCGGGTTACTCTTTTTTTTTTTTTTTTTTTTTTTAATAAAATACAATGGACTTTACTGATGGATTCTCCACTGATGGACTTTACTATATTGGTCGCTTTTGCAGGTCCTTTTTTTTTCATGATTGGCTTTTGATTCTAGATGTTTATCGTTGAAATATATAATGGATTTCTTTTATTTTTTATTTTTTGGCTTTATATACGTTTTATGGTTATCGTGAGTTAGAGTAATTCAGAAAATCATGATAAATGACTCCTGTGATTCGTGGAGTGGTTTGTGTTTCATTTAATGTTTTTGGATTTTGTAAACTACTCTACTTGTAGTTGGACTGCAAAATACAATAATTTTATACAGGAGAACAAACCACAAAAATTAAAGTTTTTGAGCAAACCCGCGAGACAACCAGCGAGCCAATATTTTGAGCTAACCAACCCGCGAGCCAACCCACTAGCATCATTTCGAGCTAACTCGCGAGCTTTTTTTGAGCCAACCCGTGAGCTTTTTTACGAGCCAACCCGCGAGCTGATTATCGAGCCAACCCGCGAGCCAACCCTAACCCGGCTCGGGTCGAGCCGGGTTGGATTTTCTGGCTCATTTTTTTTTGAGCCAACCCGACCCGACTCATTTTTTTCGGGCTGAATGCGGGTTGGGCCGGGTCGAGCCGGGTTGGCCCGTTTTGCCAACCCTAGTTGGGACATTTGCTTGCAATTTCCCGGATGGGGATTCAATTTCTCCCTCATCCTCCCTGGCCCACCTAGTGGGGATTCCTTTGTCATCACTCTAGTGCCAAAAAACAAAATGCTGGCATCCCTTGACTTCTGTAACAGATATTACTGCAGAAACTGGGTTAATATTTCGTATGATAGTTTCTCTAAAGTAAATTGATTAAATGTAGGCAGGAGCCTGAATGCTCTAATTTAGTTTTTCCATTCCAAAAAGTATCATTTGTGGCATATGTACTTGAGTATATTTTCCCCAACATTCACTGGTTATCTAATTTTTTCTGGCTGTTGGTAAATCTGTTAGGCTTTGGAATGTCTGATTCAGAATCACATGCTTACATGTGAGGAAGGTAAGAGTTTTCATTGATCCCTTGAAAAATTCTTTGATTTCAATTTTCTCTTTGTACAAAAATAGGTTTAAGAAATAGATTGTCTAATTCAAAGTTGATCCCGACATATATCTCTGTCTTCCCTTTCTGTATGTTGGATACCAGAAGCAAATTTGATCTCATCATTGCAATTTGGTAGTGAGGATGGATGGCTCTCGTCATTTTATTCTTGTTTGATAAAGAAGGTAATAGCAGGTGCCAATTAGAATTTGCTTCTATCCAATATTTTGTACTGATGAAAGATGATTCCCTTTTTTGTTACGCAGTATGATAAAGAAAATGTTGTAGAAGCTAAGTTCAGAGATCTTGAGAATGAAAGCTGTAAAAGTGATCTATCTGATCCTTCTTTCTCGCGCTCACTAAAAACTAACACTGATCTATTGGCCTGCAAAGCTGAATATTATCATCAGTGTGGTGAATATCAGAAATGTTTTGAGTTAACATTTGTGTAAGTTGGAGATCTGATCTGGAGACTGAAGTGAGAGTGAGATACAGCTATGGCTGTTACATCATTCACTGCCTCCATTCTTTTCTCCTCTCTTTTTTCCTAACTGAGCTTAAGCACTTATGCTACAGTTTGCTTGAGAAGGATCCTTTCCATCTAAAGAGTACATTAGTACATCTGGCGGCTGCTATGGAGCTTGGGCATTCAAATGAGCTCTATCTGATGGCATGCAATTTGGTGAAGGATTATCCTCAAAAGTAAGCACTGTTCTCAAAATTTTGCTGCATATAAGAGTCGTTTCTTTATTTAGACTTTTTCTTAATATTTATATTTGTCTTCTAAAGCCTTTGCTATACCAATAAAGTCTTATTGATGTTGTTTTAGGGCTTTATCATGGTTTGCTGTTGGTTGCTATTACTATTGTATCAAGAAGTATGAACAATCCCGCCCTTATTTCAGGTATACATAAGTCATTACCATAGTGAGATAAGATTGATCTTGAAACATCTAATGCTCATGCTTTTTTTGTAATTTATCATCATAGACTATGTAGCACCGACACGCGACACGACACTGTACGACACTCCAACACGTCAATTCCAAAAAAATCTGAATTTCGACATGCTGGGACATGTTTTAATATTAAATAATATTTTTAATTTATATAGTTTATATTACATTTAATATTAATTAATTTAACAATAAAATGAAACTAAATTAATAAAAAAAAATTTACAGAATAATTTTTTTTTTAGAATAATAAACCTATGGCGACTAGCAAGCATAAAAGATTACAGAAAAAGAACGAAAAAAAATGTATTGACGCGAAAAATAATAATGTATGAATGATAGTGAAGGAACATCCAAAACAATGTTATCAGAACTAGCTCGGTCATCAACCCGATCAGGGTACTGGGTCAATGGTTCAACTGGTGGGTCACTGGTTGGACCGTTTGAACCAGATAAATAAATATGAATTTATATTTCATATTTAATTTTTTTAAAAAAATCACGACATTAGATATTTATGGGATCAAAATCAAATAGAGAAAAAAAAATACAGTACCCATGTAAGTCATAATAAAGAAAGTGAAAATAGTAGAAATAAAAAATTGTAAATTTAAAAAATAAAAAAATTGAAAAAGGAGATAAGAAATGAGTGGCTGAGCATAAAATTATAATTTTATTACAAAAATGCCCTTTGACCGTGTCTGACACGGTCAAATTCGCGTGTCGGATTGGTCAACGTGTCGGAAATATTGACCACACATCATGTAGCGTGTCAGAGTGTTCGACATCGACACTTAAAGATTTTTGAAGTGTTGGTTGGTGCTACATAATATAATTCTCGTTTTTGTGGCATGTTAATGTTTGATTTTCTTACTTACCTGAGATTTTGTTATGCTGAAAATTTGTTATATTTCACATTAGAAAGCTTTATATTGCTTAATGACATTAGGTTGTTTGTTATATTTAATATTTGATGTAGTTGTCAATTCGTTATAACCATCAAATGTTATGCTGAGGCAGTGGTGATAGCTGTATTTATTCTATGACGATATGTTATGTTTAATGACATGTTATCAATCCAGCTATTGGTCCTGAGCTTGGTTGATCAAAATTGATCTTTGTGGCTTGTTAAGTTTGAGTTGGTCATATATCTCTAACATGAGTTGGATTGCTTGAGAGATCAGTTTCTCTTTCAAGAACTCAAAATTGCTTGTCTAACCTATTTTGGAAATTATCTTCATGAATTTAGATTATCAAGGGGTCATTCTTTCTTTATGCATTTGATTGCTTTTGTAACATCATTATCAAAACTTATTGTTCAATTACGTTGTCTACTGTACAGCAAGGCAACTAGTCTAGATGGAACATTCCCCCCTGCATGGATAGGCTATGGGAATGCCTTTGCCGCTCAAGAAGAGGGTGACCAGGCTATGTCAGCTTACCGCACTGCAGCTCGTTTGTTTCCTGGGTAGCATACTGATTTTTCCTATTAGATCTTGCCCTTACCCTCATTGTTCCATTCTGATTTTTGTCTTCGGACTCAAAGCAAAATGAATTTATTGATTGTGAGCCCTAGGAATGAGTCGCTTGACAACTGTGTTTTGTTCCTTTCCTTGTCTTTTTTATGTTCTTTTCTTATAGCCCATAAATGATTTGGTGTGTTAGAGAATAATATAAACCATTAAAAAGGCCGTCACCCAACACCTTAAGGTTTTGGGTTGAAATGGTTCTTTACATGGTATCAGAGCTTTAATGACCACAAGGTCATGAGTTCGGTACTTTCTAGTGGAATTGAAATAAAAGGAGAAGAGGAGAGAGAAATTGAATATTCTTCTATTATTGAATTGTGTTTTGAGAGTTACAAGATAGATCTTTATAGAGCTTAATACAAAGCCCCGTCAGCTAATTCTGTTGAAACAGAAATTAGTATATTAAACTGAAAAGCAAAGGGTTATTTACAAAAGTAACCCTACTACAAATAGAATATTACAGAAAGTAGCCTTTACATTTATTCTACACTAATAGGCATCCTCAAACTCAGGGTGGATGAAGCAGAATATGCAAATCAACCACCGTTTGTCATGTAAAGTAGCAAAACGAGAAACAGGGAAACTGTTGGTAAGAGTATCAGCAAGTTGATCCAGAGCAGGGACATGGCAGACACAAATTTCTTTTGCTATAACACGCTCTCTGACAAAGAAAATGTCTAGCTCCATATGCTTAGTTCTTGCATGAAGAATAGGATTATGAGAGAAAGATATTGTACTTAAATTGTCACAAAAAATAAGGGGAGTAGTGAACTGAATATTAAGCTCCTGAAGAAGGGATTTAAGCCAAAGAACTTCAGCAGTAACCAAAGCCAAGTTGCGATATTCTGCCTCGGTGCTAGATCGAGCATTCAGAGTTTGTTTCTTGGACCACCAAAAAACCAAATTGGAGCCAAAAAAGACACAAGCACCTGAAGTGAATATGCGATCATCTGGATCACCAGCCCAATCTGCATCCCAAAATGCTTTGACAGAGAAGAGATGACTAGGATTGCATGTTTAAGAAGCATTCCATGATGTAGATTCCCTCTAAGATACCTTAAAATGCGCTTGACAGCAGTCCAATGTTAATCAAGTGGCTCAGCCATAAATTGACATGCTTTATTCACATCAAATCTGATTTCTGGGTGAGTAAGAGTTGCATATTTTAGGGCCCCAACAATTGAGCGATAGAAGGAGGGATCAGAATAATAATTAGACCATATTTCGAAAATTTGCAGCCTGATGGAAGAGGGGTAGAAATTCCTTTAGCTTCAGCCATGTTGGCTTTAACAAGCAGATCCCTGATGTATTTTTATTGAGATAAAATAAGAGCACCTGAAGTTGTTCTCTAAACTTGAATGCCAAGAAAGAAATACAGAGAACTAAGATCTTTGAAAGCAAAGGCAACATTCAGCTGCTACACAAGAGACTGAATAAAATCACGGTCACTACTATGTCATCTACATATACTAAGAGAAAGACACAGTGGTTGGATTTTCTGTATATAAATAGAGATATATCACATCTGTTGGCTGTAAAACCAAGTTGCAATAATGAGCTTTTAAGCTTGTCAAGGGCCTACTTTAAACCATAGAGAGCCTTGTGTAACCTGCAAACAAGAGACTTATTAGAAGACTCAAAACCAGGGGGTTGCATCATGTATACCTCTTCCTCGAGAATGCCATTGAGAAAGGTATTATTAACATCTAATTGTCTAAGTTGCCAACCAAAAGAAATAGCAATGGTGAGAATGGTTCTAATTGTGATAGGTTTCACAACAGGAGAGAATGTTTCAGTGTAATCAAAACCAGCCAGTTGATGGAAACCTTTGGCCACCAACCTTGGCTTATATCTATTAATGGAACCATCAGGATTCTCCTTGACCCGAAATACCCACTTGCAGCCAATGGCTTTTCTATTTGAAGGAAGTGGAACCAAGGTCCATGTGGAATTTTCCTGTAAAGCATTGAACTTAGACTGCATGGCAGAAAACCAATCTGGGCTATTTAAGACTTGTTTAATGGAAGTTGGTTCAAGAGAAGTCAGAAGCACCTGAGGCAATTGAGCAGTCTTGGCGTGTGTGGTGATAGAATGAGTAGGAGAAGAGTGGAAAGGACCAGATGGAACATATTCAGAACCAGAATCAGATGTAGAAGAGGATGAAGGTGCAGGGCTAAGTGAAATATTGCCAAGAGAGAAATAGGAGGAACTTGAATTTGAGTGTGACGAATTGGAAGTGAGTAGAGGAGAACCATGTTGCTGTGTAGGAAAAGTATGATTAGGAGTTGGAGGTGATTCAGATCTTGAAGATGATGAGGCTGATGCTGGGAGAGGAGAGTTGCACTGCTGTGTGGGTGAGTTACTGCTAGAATTGATGGAGTTGGCAGCTTGTGAATTGGGTGATGCTGAGCTAGATGAGTCACTAGGTGAGCATGGCTAAGCAGAGAATGCTATAATTGTCTAAAGGAATTAAATTGGAGATGGGTGAGATAGTAGTATTTTGAGTGGTGGTGGGACTCAAGTCAAACCATAAAGGATATGGAAATTTAGTTTCATTAAAGAGAGCATCCTTTGAAATAAAAAGTCTACCTGAGGAGTTAAGACACTTGTATCCTTTGTGATTAGGTGAATAACCCAAAAAGATGCATTCACTGCTCCTGGAGTCTAGTTTGTGACTGTTATAGGGTCTTAGGAATGGGAAGCAGGAACAACCAACAACCTTGAGGAAATTGCAGTTAGGTACTGTTTTATGCAGCTTAGTAAAAGGGACTTCAAACTTCAAAGCAGCAGTAGGTAGACAGTTAATGAGGTAAACAACAGAAATGAAGGCATGATCCCAAAATTTTATTGGTAAAGATTCATGTGCAAGTAAGGTAAGTCCAGTCTCAACAATGTGTCTATGTTTTCTCTCAACCACTCCATTTTGATGATGAGTGTGAGGGCAAACAATTCTATGAACTATACCAAGTTGTTTTAGGTGTTGATGAAAGAAACGAAACTCTCCTCCCCAGTTAGTTTGAAGGGCTTCTATAGAGGACTGAAAATAATTTGTAATCAGAGCTTGAAACTGAGTGAAAATTGTTAATGCTTGTGACTTTTGTTTTAAAGGATAGATTCATGTGTATCGAGTATGAGCATCTACAAAGGATATATAATATGTAAACCCCATGGTAGAGTTAACAGGGGCAGGAGCCCACAAGTCACTAAACACCAAGTCAAAAGGCTTTTCATAGATTTTAGTTGAAGGACTTAGTGTAGTTTATGGATTTTACCCAAGCAACAGGCAGAACAGAATTCAATATCAGTTTTATTAGGAATGCGAATATTAGAAGACTTAATATCAAAATTAAGGGCCTTAGTGTGAGGATGCCCCAGATGATAATGCCATAGAGAGTAATGGTATTTTGATCCTCAACTTTCTCAGGACTAGAAGTTACATTTATTCTACACTCTGTAGTTACACCAGAAAGAGTGTTACTAGAACTAGTACACACAGAAACAGAATTGCATGAAATAGAATTAGAAGGACATTGTTGACTTAAGTGGTGAGAAAGATTGACTCCACAAAAACGATATAGACCATTTGAACCCAAAGCACCTTTCAATAGAACTTCATGAGACGCCTCTGATTTCACACAAGTGAAAGGATGAAATTCAAAATAAACAGCATTATCCCTGGCAAATTGACTCACACTGATTAAGTTTTTAGTTATGGAGGGAACAAGGAGTAAATTGTGAAGATGTAAATAAGTGTGTGGTTTAAGTGGAGAAGGAAAAGAGGAAGAACCAGTGGCATTCACTTTCAGACCTTGGCCATTTCCTATGTAAACTTGATCTGCACCAGATAACTTTGTACTCTGTAGCAGGTTCTGAGGGTTGACAGTAACATGATGAGAAGCACCAGAATCTGGATACCACTCAAGAGCTTGAATGTTCGAAGGAGTTGGTAGAATACCTTGACCTTGAGTCTGTAGAGTAACGTTGCAGTGCTGTTGAGCAGGATTCTGAGGCTGATTAGCGGTAAGTAAGTCTTGTGGTGTCACTACATTTTGAGGTCTGACATACTGAAATGATCTTTGAAAGAAGGCTGAACTGATGAGAAATACTGAGGTGCTTCAGGTGGAGGAAGTTCAGGCACAAAATTCTCATCAAACTTGTGCCAACAATTTTGAACTGCATGTCCAAATTTGTACCAGAGTTGGGATTGTACATTACTACATCCATGTCCTCTTTCTGCTTTGTTGTTTTGACCATAAAATCTACCTCTACATCTACCAGTACCACCATTGGCACCATAAGGTCTCTGATTATTTGTGTTCTGATCAAGATTCTGTTGTATAACCTCAAAAACAGCTCTGCCAGATCTAGATCCATCTTTTTGCTCAGTAGATGTGTTATGCACAACATTCACAGTCACTGAATTTGACAAGAGAGTTTCATTTTGTCTTGCAAGCATCATTTCATAAGACATGAGTTCGACTCTCAAGTCATTGAGAGAATATAGATTTTCACGTGCTATAACAGAGGCGACAAAAGCGTTGAACTCTGCAGGAAGACCAGCAAGTGTGATCTCAATTTGCTCTTCAACTAATATAGGATTTTTAATGGCTGAGTTCATCGCACATAGATTTGACACATCTGTGATATTCAGCAACAGATCGTCCACCTTTCTTGATGGTGCGAAGTTCAAATCTGAGTTGATGTGCTTTGGATCTCATCATTCCTTGAAAAAATTTATGGATCTGCTCCCATGCTTCATATGCATGACTAACACTTAGGATTTCATTCAGTATTTCTTCTGAAATAGTAGAAAGAATCCACGAGAGAAGCATCTGATCTTGACGCAGCCACTCAATGTATAGTGGATTATCGACTTCATCGACACGATCTTGCTCAGATCTGTAATGAAGTGGATTAGGTTTCACAAGAAAGTGTTGGAGTTGATGAGAGGTGATTACAGGTTCTACAACCTGATTCCAAAGAAGAAAGTTGCTTTCCGTTAGTTTAACAGAAATCTGATGGTTGAACAATGAAGGTTGAGAAGACGAAGACGAACGATTGTCCACCGTCGCGTTTCCAGTTAAAGACAGAGATGCTGATGCTAATGCGGAAGACATGGTGAAGATTATTTGTATTAGGCCCTCAGAGAGAGCTCTGATACCATTAGGGAAAACGTGAGACAGTAAAAGAGAGAAAATAGGAGAGAGAAATTGAATATTCTTCTATTATTGAATTGTGTTCAGAGAGTTACAAGATAGCTCTTTATAGAGCTTAATACAAAGCCACGTTAGTTAATTATGTTGAAACAGAAATTAGTATATTAAACTAAAAAGCAAATGGTTATTTACCAAAGTAACCCTACTACAAATAGAATATTACAGAAAGTAGCCTTTACATTTATTCTACACTAATAGCTATACTTGTGAATAGCACCGCTTTAGCGGGCTATAACGGAGTTGTGCTGCGGTGCAGCGACCGACCGCCACAGACCGCGCTGCGACTGCGACGGTCAGACGAAGTGTAGCGGTCGCTATTGCGGCTGAATCGCGGCACTATTGCGCCGCGACAGTAGTTTTTGCAAAAGTGTTCTCGTCGTAGAAGGAAGAGATTTACAACTTAGATACAAGTGAAAGTGAAGATGAAGATATGGATGTTCATGATTTCAATTATGATTAGTTCCTTAAGTTCTTTGATTTTGACATTTCACTTAAGTGGCAGTTTGAATTTTAACTAATTTTGCCACTTTATTTTGTTGTTTTACATTATTTGAGACTTTAATTCCTTCAATTTGCTTATGATTTAAATTTAATGTTTGAAATCATTTATGTTTGAGTTTGCTTCAAATTTGCTTTTTATGTCACATTTTCATATTTTAATTTTTATATTTGTGGAGTACAATTTAGTGTACCACTTAGGTACACTTTGCATCGCAGCGTTGTAGCGCTACCCGCTATAGCGCTATAGCAGTTTGGAGGGTCAGCCGCTATTCAAGATTAATAAGTATGCTAATAGCGAATTTCTTTATTTTAGTTCTGAAGTTTTGCTACACTTTTGACTTAATTTGATCAAGTCATGTTTATCCAAATCAAATAACTTGTGCATTTCACTGTTTATAATTTGGTCATATTCAACAAAGTTTTATGAGTTAATCATTTGAGAAGGAACTCTGCCCAAATTAGAAGATTGAATAAGACTAGAGGAAGTCTGAGAAGGATATTGGTGTTAAAGAAAAAAATATTCTTTATTGCATCATAAAGCCTTTGGATTTCATTAAAGGTGTGCTGGATAAGCATTAAGAAAGGGGGTTTTATGATATAGATTTTTTTTAGAAGCTATTATCTAATTATTTTAAAATTTATTTGGCATGTTTTTAAATTAAAAAGCATTTTTTTCTATAAAAAAAAGATAAAACTGTTAGAATATTAGATATGATATGATTAGATATGATTGGATTCCGTCTTATCCGTAAATATTCTGACTGTATTAGGATTAGGTTTGGGCCTTTCACTTAAGCCCATTAGGGTCTCTATATATTGTAACTCCCTGACACAGATCAATAAACAACATATTCTTTTACATTTAACTTGGTATCAGAGATTTCAGTCTGGAACGAACGCGAACAGCACCCTCTCCTCCCGGCGACCTGCTCTGTGGAAGTCCGGCCACCATCGGAGTTGTCACGCGCTCTCACGCGCCTCTAGTCTTCTCTGCGCGTGGGCTTCACGCGCCACCTTCTGCCGGCGCGTGAGCACTATTCCAGCGGCTTTTTCCGGCCGGTCTTGGACAGAGAAGCTCGTCTTCTCCTCCTCTTTCTGGATCTGTGGTTGGTTCTTTGTGGGTCTGACTTTTTGTGCGCACCTCTTCTTGATTGGTGATCAGGTTCGTTTCTCTTTATTCGGTTTATATCTTTGTGATTTAATACTATGGCAGCAAACTCTCCAATTCATTCGGAGGTCAAGTCTCTATCTCCTCCTGTGAGAAATTCTCCCAATATCATCTCTACCAATATTGGGTCCATTACCTCTTCAAAATTGAAGGGATCTGTTAATTACAAGAACTGGGCCACCTCTGTTCGAGTTTGGTTCTTTGGACAAGGATATGGGAACCATCTCACGACTAAGTCTACTGATGTCCCTAAGGAGGACAAGTCTGATTGGGAAAAGATTGACAACCAGCTTCTGAGTATCCTCTGGCAATCCATTGATCCGATCGTCTTGGATATCTTTTATTCCTTTCAAACTTGCACTGAAGTATGGGAGGAAGCAAAAAACCTCTACACTAATGGTGTTCAGCAACTCTATTTCATCATCTCTCAATTTATGGAATTGAGCAAATCATCCGACATTCAGATGGAGACATATATTGGCAAGAGTCGCTCTTTGATGCAGGCATATTTGGATATGCTGCCTTACCCTACTGATGCTACTGCATATCGGAAACAGGTAGAACGTCTCTTTATGGTTGCCACACTTTCTGGCCTTCCCGAAGAATATGATAATGTCCGTGATACTATCTTGACTAGTGGGGAGCCTGATCTATCCATGACGTATCAGCGTCTTGTGAATTTGAATAAGAAATCTGCTCCTGCATCGTCTTCTGCTGTTGATTCTACTGCTCTAGTTTCCCGTACTGATTTTCGCGGGAATATTGGAGGTGGACGTGGTCGTGGTAGAGGCCCAGAAGGCCGTGGCCCAGGAGGCCCAGGAGGTCCAGTCGGACGTGGTCAGCGACCTCGTTGTCATTACTGTCAGCAACTTAGTCATTATGAGGAACGCTGCTACACAAAGTATCCTCACATGCGACCTTCTTTTGCTGCTAATATAGCTCAATCGGATACTGCTTCAAATGGTACAGTCTTTCTCTCCTCTGAAGAATATGTAGCATTCCAGGCCCTTCTCAGGAAGTCCTCTCCTCAATCTTAGGCCTCCGCTTCAGAAAATGGTAATCCTGTTGCTTGTGTTTCTCATTCTGCATCACTTGGTCCTTGGATATTTGACTCAGGTGCTACTGATCACCTCTGTGGTAATAAGGAACTCTTTTCTTCCCTTACATATTCTGAAAATTTACCCTCTTTTACTCTTGCTGATGGAACTAAGGCCCCCGTTTATGGGATTGGACAAATCTGTCCAACCTCCTCATTGACCTTGACATCTGTCTATTACATTCCTCACATCCCTTATAACTTAATATCTGTTAGTAAATTGATGAATTCTCTTAATTGTATTGTCACATTCTCAAACCAATCTGTTTCTGTGCAGGACCCGGGTACAGGGAAAATGATTGGAGTGGGCCGTGAGTCACGGGGTCTGTTCTACCTTGATGTGCCGAGTCCTTCAGTTGCTTGTTCTCTCACAGAATCTCCACAACTCATCCACAGTCGTCTCGGGCATCCTAGTCTTGCGAAATTGCAGAAGATGGTTCCTCTTTTATCCGGTCTTCAAACTTTAGATTGTCAGTCATGTCAGCAAGGAAAGCACATCCGCTCCTCCTTTGCTAATCGTGTCAATAAGCGAGCTGATGCTCCTTTTTCAATTATTCATTCAGATGTTTGGGGTCCTAGTCGAAGTGTGTCTGTTTTAGGTTTTCGGTATTTTTCTTACCTTTATTGATGATTTCTCCCGTTGTACTTGGATTTATTTAATGAAAAACCGTTCTGAGTTGTTTTCTATTTATCAAAGGTTTTCTGCTGAAATTCATACTCGATTTGGTGCTTCTATTCGTATTTTACGTAGTGATAATGCTAAGGAATATGTTTCTGTTGACTTTTCTCATTTCTTAGCCACACATGGTACTTTACACCAAACCACTTGTCCTCACACTCCACAACAAAATGGAGTAGCTGAACGTAAGAATAGACATCTCATTGAGATTGCCAGGACTCTTCTTATTCACATGCATGTTCCTCTTCACTTCTGGGCTGATGCAGTCCTTGCTTCTTGCTTTCTCATCAACCGCATGCCTTCATCTGTGCTTAATAATGATATTCCTCATAACTTATTGTTTCCGGATGTTCCTCTCTTTCCTCTATCCCCACATGTTTTTTGGTTGTACCTGTTTTGTTCATGATCTCACTCCTGGTAAGGATAAGTTAACATCCAAAGCCTTTAAATGCATTTTTCTGGGTTATTCTCGTCTTCAAAAGGGTTATCGCTGTTACTCTCCTGATCTCAAGCGTTACTTAGTTTCCGCTGATGTCACCTTTCTTGATCAACAACCCTTTAATTCTATCCCATCTCCATTGTCACAGGTTGATCATGTTCTTCCTGTTCCTTTTCTTGACTTGTCTTTGCCAGATGCAAGTGCTTCTACTCCAGATAAGCAATCACCTATTGCTCCAGTACCTGAGAACCGTCCACTTCTCACTTATCAGCGTCGTAACACAGTACCTCCAGTCGACTCGACCCCTGCTGACTCATTGCCCCCTGCAGTTGATTCTTCCCCTCCGGATCCTTCACCAGAGGCTCTTCCCATTGCTCAAAGAAAAGTTACACGTACTACTCGTAACCCTTATCCTCTTTATACCTTCTTGAGCTATGATCGTCTTTCTCCTCCTCATTTCACCTTTGTTTCTAGTCTTTCTTCTGTTTCTATTCCTAAGACCACAGGTGAAGCACTTTGCCATCCAGGATGGCGCCAAGCGATGCTTGATGAGATGACCGCACTTCATACCAATGGCACTTGGGACCTTGTTTGTGCTCCTCCAGAGAAGTCTATAGTTGGTTGTCGCTGGGTGTTTACTGTGAAAGTTGGACCTGATGGCCATGTTGATCGTCTCAAGGCACGCCTAGTTGCCTAGGGTTTTACTCAAATATTTGGTCTTGATTATAGCGATACATTCTCTCCAGTCGCTAAGATGGCGTCCGTCCGCCTATTTCTTGCCCTTGCTGCTGTTCGTCACTGGCCACTCCTTCAACTTGACATCAAAAATGCCTTTCTTCATGGTGATTTACAAGAAGAAGTTTACATGGAGCAACCACCTGGTTTTGTTGCTCAGGGGGAGTCTGGGAAGGTATGTCGTCTTCGAAAATCCTTATATGGTCTCAAGCAGTCTCCTCGAGCATGGTTCAGTCGCTTTAGTTCTGCTGTACAGGTGTTTGGCCTAATTCGCAGTAAAGTTGACCATTCTGTATTCTATAGGATTACATCTCCTAACAAGTGCATCTATTTGTTAGTCTATGTTGATGACATCATCATCACCGAAAGTGATCAAGACGGAATCCGTCAGTTAAAACAACATTTATTCAGTGCATTTCAAACAAAGGACCTCGGGAAGCTGCCTTACTTCTTGGGAATTGAGGTGGCGCAATCTAGATAGGGCATTTCTATCTGTCAAAGGAAGTATGCCTTGGATATCCTAGAAGAGACTGGTATGTTGGGGTGTAAACCAGTTGATACACCCATGAATCCTAATGTTAAGTTATTGCCCAGACAAGGGGAGCCGTTATTTGATCCTGGACGTTATCGAAGGCTGATTGGGAAGCTCAATTATCTTACTGTGACTAGGCCAGATATTTCTTTCATGAGAGGACCAAACATATAGAGATTGATTGTCACTTCATTCGGGAAAAGATTCAGTCAGGAGAAATCAAGACAGCTTTTGTCAACTCGTCTAATCAACTAGCAGATGTTTTCACTAAAGCTCTTAGAGGTCCTCGGGTTGAATACATTTGTAAAAAGCTTGGTGCTCATAGTATATATGCACCAGCTTGAGGGGGAGTGTTAGAATATTAGATATGATATGATTAGATATGATTGGATTCCGTCTTATCCGTAAATATTCTGACTGTATTAGGATTAGGTTTGGGCCTTTCACTTAAGCCCATTAGGGTCTCTATATATTGTAACTCCCTGACACAGATCAATAAACAACATATTCTTTTACATTTAACTAAAACAAATGGGCCCTTAGTCAGCAATTGCATTTGCATTTACTCGAACTTGTGGGTTTGAACCGTGAGTTTGGCAGAATCCACCGTCTGTCCACACTCAATCTTATAAAAAATGTTACGTATATATATATTTTGGATTCGAAAGATTTTGTGCTTTTTTATTGTACGAAATGGGGAGGGAGTGTAAAAGAAATTTAATTTTACTTTTGTGATATTGCAGCATTTTTGCTTTTAGTGCTTGATAGTCCTCTATTTTAAAACCGCTCTCCATTAAACCCCGACTAAGTAGGGTAAGGGTGCGGGCAATCATTGTACCCATCCTTATCCTAATATATTTTGAAAGATATTATTTCTTGAATTCGAATTCATGATCTCACAATCACCAATGAGCAACTTTCATAGTCCTCTATGATCTGGGACATAATTTCGTACTAATTTTCCTTAATGCAGAACTTATTACACTAGATGCTCACTTGCATGTATGTGTTTCTTTGTCGTTTGTTGAAAAACTTAAGTATGAAATACATATGAAATCCTCTTATCCTCTTATTATCTATAAATTGTTCTTTTACAGGTTAAATCTTGATATTCTCTTATTCCAGGTGCCATTTACCATCTCTTTATATTGGAATGGAATGCATGCGAACTCACAGCTATAAGATTGCAGAGCAGGTATATAATATAAAGTTGGATACATTCAAGGGTCGGTTGGGAGGCATGGAAAGAGAAAGAAAGAGAGAGAGGGGGGGGGGGGGGGGGGGGGGGTTTTTAATGTCTTCGCACTATATCTATGTAAATATGGAATTTGTTGTTAGTAAGAAAAAGAGTTCAAATAAGGCCTACTTTCTATCTTATATTAAAGTCCATTGTGCAGTTTAATTATTGTTCAGTGTAATTAATTCCTATGTAGGATTTAGAAGTTTTGAGCTTTCTTCCCCTAATCAAAACCTAGCAATAACTGATTACCTAATAAATCATTCCTCTCCTACAAATCTGTGTACAGTCCTGCATTATTCATATTCATCCGTACCTATACCAAAATACTAATGCTTCTATATTTTTCCTCAGTTTTTTATGCAGGCTAAGTCTATTTGCCCCTCAGATCCACTTGTGTTTAATGAACTTGGAGTTGTTGCCTATCATATGCAAGAGTAAGGACATCTACCTGCTTTGAATTATTAATTTAGAAACATTCACTACCACATAATTCCCCTCCCTTGAATGCAATTCTAATCATCCTATATTAAAAAAACCAAAGCTTGTATGTGAAGAAACTGATTAACCATGACCCAGTTTTGTACGAAACTTGAGTTCCTTTAATTGTGCTAAAGGAATATATGTTAGTGTTGATTGCACGATATCTGTGGTGAAACAAATTGAGATGGCACTATGGAAGTGTTTGCAGAGTTATCTTTTATTTGGGAATTATATTTGAGATTAAAGAATAATTGTATATTGAATAATTGTGTTACAATGTACAAGAGATCTCTATTTAAAGAGACTAAAAGACCATGTACCAAAAAAAAAAGAGAGACTAAAAGACCTAATGGGCTAAGCCCGCAATATGTGGGACTATATACATTGAACCATTTTAACAACTACTCTAACATTCTCCCTCAAGCTGGAGCATATATATTGTAAGCACCCAACTTGCCACAAATATATTCAACCTGAGGACCCCTAGGAGCTTTAGTGAAGACATCCGCGAGTTGATCATTAGAGTTGACAAATCTCGTTTTAATTTCTCCTGAATGAATCTTTTCTCGAATGAAATGACAATTGATCTCTATATGTTTGGCTCTCATGAAATACAGGATTAGAGGATATATGATTGTCACAAATGAGAGTCATGAGCTGTTTCTGTTCACAAAGATGGAGCTCCCGAATCAACTGCTTTAACCAGATTAGCTCGCAGGTAGCAACTCCCATTGCACGATACTTGGCCCCTGCACTAGATCGGGAAACAACAGTTTGTTTCTTACTTTTCCAAGAAATTAGGTTTCCCCCAAAGAAGACACAATAGCCTGAAGTAGAGCACCTATCCGAGGGTGATTTTGCCCAATCGGCATCTGAATATCCACAAATTTTTGTATTTCCCTAATTTGAATATAATAAACTGGAGGATCTTTAGAGCAGCATCCCAATGAGAATCACAAGGAGAATCAAGAAACTGACTAGCGACACTAATAACAAAAGAAATGTCCAGCCTAGTCGCAGTGAGATAATTGAGCTTCCCAATCAACCTCCGATAACGTCCAGGATCAGATAATGGCTCTCCTTGTCCTGGTAGTAATTTGATAGTAGGATTCATAGGTGTATCAACCGGCTTACACCCTAACATATCAGTCTTCTCTAGGATATCCAAGGCATATTTCCTTTGACATATATAAATGCCCTGTCTAGACTATGCTACTTCAATCTCTAAGAAGTAATGAAGCTTACCAAGATCCTTTGTTTGAAATTGACTGAACAAATACTATTTTAACTGGTGAATCCCATCTTGTTCACTTTCAGTGAGGATAATATCATCGACATAGACTAACAGATAGATGCATTTGTCAGGAGATGTGAGCCTATAAAACACAGAATGATCGACTTTACTGCCAATTAAGCCAAAAGCCTGAACAGCTGAACCAAGCCCGAGGAGATTGCTTGAGGCCATATAAGGACTTATGAAGTCCGCACACCATCCCAGACTCCCTCTAAGTAACAAACCCAGGTGGTTGCTCCATGTAAACCTCTTCTTGTAAATCACCATAAAGAAAAGCATTTTTAATGTCTAGTTGAAGAAGTGGCCAGTGACAAACAGCAGCGAAGGCAAGAAACATTCGACAAACGCCATCTTAGCAACAGGAGAGAACGTGTCACTGTAGTCAAGTCCGAAGATTTGAGTAAAACATTTGGTGACTAAGCGTGCCTTGAGACGGTCAACATGGCCATCAGGTCCAACCTTGACAGTAAAGACTCATCGACAACCAACAATAGACTTTTCTGGAGGAGCAGGAACAAGATCCCAAGTGCCATTGGAATGAAGAGCAGTCATCTCATCAAGCATTGCTTGGCGCCACCCTGGATGGGAAAGTGCTTCACCTGTGGTCCTAGGAATAGAAACAGAAGAAAGATTAAAAACAAAGGTGTAATGAGAAGTAAAAAGACGGTCATAGCTTTAAAAAATATACAGAGGATAAGGGTTACGAGTAGCACGTATACCTTTTCTTTGGGCAATGGGAAGAGCTTATGGTGAAGGAGCCGGTAGGGAAGAGATGACTGGAGAAGGTGATAAGTCACCCAGGGCCAAGTCCGCAGGAGGCACTTACTGACGACGCTGATAGGTTAGAAAATGGTAGTCTGCAGGGATGGAGGCAAGAGCTCTTTCCTCTGGGAGAGAGTCACCTGCAACTGGTAAAGACAAGTCAAGAAAAGGAACAGAAAGAACGTGATCAACCTGTTGTGACAACTGAGACGGGATAGAATGAAAGTTGTTGATAAAGGAAAGTGACATTAGCAGAAACAATGTAACATTTAAGATCAGGAGAATAACAACGAAAACCCTTTTGAATACGAGAATAACAATGTCTTTACCAGGAGTGAGATCGTGAACAAAATAAGTATAACCAAAGACATGTGGAGTTAGAGGGTAAAAAGGAGCATCTGGAAACAATAGATTATGAGGAATGTCATTGTTGAGCACAGATGAAGGCATGCGATTGATGAGAAAACAAGATATAAGTATGGCATCAGCCCGGAAGTGAAGGGGAACCTGCATATGAATAAGAAGGATACAAGCAGTTTCAATGAGATGTTTGTTTTTTCATTCAGCCACCCCATTTTGTTGTGGAGTGTGAGGACAAGTGGTTTGATGTAAAGTACCTTGTGTAGCCAAGGAATTAGAAAAATCAATAGAAAAATATTTCTTAGCATTATCACTACGTAGAATATGAATAGAAACACCAAATTGAGTATGAATCTCAGCAGAAAATCTTTTAATAATGAAAAATAACTCAGAATGATTTTTCATTAAATAAATCCAAGTATAACGGGAATAATCATTAATAAAGGTAACAAAATACCGAAAACCTAAAACAGACAAAGTACGACTTGGACCCCAAATATCTGAATGAACAAGAGAAAGAGAGAAAGGAGCATCAACTCGTTTATTGACTCGACTGGCAAAGGAGGAGCATGTATGCTTTCCTTGCTGACATGACACACAATCTAAAGTCTGAAAATCGAATTAAAAAGGAACTATCTTCTGCCACTTCGGAAGACTTGGATGACCAAGGTGGCTGTGGATAAGTTGTGGAGATTTTGTGAGAGAGCGTGCCATTGAAGGACGAGGCACAACTAGATAGTAAAGCATTCGTGACTCACGACTGACTCCAATCATCTTCCCTGTACCCGGATCTTGCACAAAAACAGAATGGTTAGAGAAAGTAATGGTGCAAGTGAGGTAGTGGACCAATTTACTAATAGAAATTAAATTATAAGGGATGTCAGGAATGTAATAAACAGATGTCAAGGTCAAGGAAGAGGTTGGATGACCTTGTCCAATCCCACGAATTGGGGCTTTGTTCCATCAGCAAGGGTAAAAGAAGGTAAATGATCAGAATAGGTAAGAGATGTAAAGAGTTCCTTATTACCATAGAGATAATCGGTAGCACCTGAGTCAAATATCCAAGGGCCAAATGATGTAGAATGAGAAACACAAGTAACGTGATTACCAATATCTGAAGTGGAAGGCTGAGATTGAGGAGAAGTCTTCGTGAGAAGAGTCTGGAGTGCAGCATAGTCTGACTGAGCTATATTCGCAACAAAAGATGGTCGCAGGGGAGGATACTTCGTGTAACAACGATCTTTAAAATAACCAAGTTACTGACAATAATTAGGAGGTTACGAGGTCTCTGACCACGTCCGCCTAGGCCCCGAGTGTCAGTACGGGAAACAAGAGCAGTGGAATCAACAACAGAAGATGAACCAGGAGCAGAAATTGGTTTCTTGTTGAGATTCAAGAGGTGTTGGTAGGTCAGTGATAGACTAGGATCCCCACTAGTCAGGATAGTATCACGGACAACATCATACTCCTCGGGAAGACCAAAAAGAGTGGTAACCATAAAAGAGATGTTCCACTTGTTTTCGGTATACTGAAGCATCAGAATGGGGTATGGCATCATGTCCAAGTACGTCTGCATCAAAGATCGACTTTTCCTAATATATGTTTCCATCTGAATATCAGATGATTTACGCAACTTCATGAGTTGAGACATGATAGAATAGAGCTCTTGGATATCATTAGTGTAGAGGTGTTTGGCTTCGTCCCACACTTCATAACATGTCTGAATAGAGTAGAAAATATCCAAGACAACTGGATCAATTGACTGCCAAAGAATACTCAGAAGTTGATTATCAGTCCTTTCCCATTCAGATTTCTCAGCCTTAGGGATATCAGTAGATGGGACAATGAGATGATGCCCATGCCCCTGTTCAAAGAACCAGACACGAACATAGGTGGCCCAATTCTTGTAATTATCAGAACCCTTAAGTTTGGAAGAGATAATGAGCCCAACATTAGTAGAGATAATTCTTGAGGAAGTTTGGGCAGAAGGGGAGTTAACCTCCGAGAGATCAGAGAACGTTGCTGCTGTTTAAAGACAAAATATAAAAGCCACAAACAAAGGCAAACGATATCCAATCAAGAAGAACGACGCGTCGAAAGTGAGACCCACGAAGAACCAAGCTCAGATATGGAAAAAGGAAGAAAAATCGAGCTAGTCTGTCCACAGTGCACACGCGTCGGTGAAGGGTGGCGCGTGAGCACCACGCGCAGGGAGAAGGAGCCGTGCGTGAGAGCGCGTGTCTCCTTTGATGATTGGTCTTCCACCGACTTGGTCGCCGGAGAGAGAGGGCTCTGGTCGCAGGCTTTTCGGTTGAAATTGACGCCGGAACAGTATTCTGGGTTCCTGAACAGTGACGAATTGTGGTTGTTGGCGGCAGGCAGTGGTTCTGACGGTTGAAGAATCAAGCCGAAGAGATGCACGACTTAGGGAACCTGTCGGAGGGACTCATGACTGATGAAAACCTTGCCGGAAGAACGCACGACAAAGTAGAAGGGAACACCTAAGCAGTGAGCTTAGGGTTTTAATGGAAACTGATCCCAGAACGAAATAGCTCTGGTACCAACTTGAGATTAAAGAGTAATTGTATATTGAATAATCGTGTGTTACAATGTACAAGAGATCTTTATTTAAATAGACTAAAAGACCTAATGGGCTAAGCCCACAAGATGTGAGACTATATACACTGAACTATTCTAACAACTACTCTAACAGTTAAGTTTACATTTGAACTGCTGTTCATGTGCTTAAGAGGTTTAAGTTTGCAAAGTGTGGCGTCTGAGAACTGCATTTAAATTTCTTTTGGTATTTTTGAGTTGACATGTATTGTTATCTAATTGTTGGTATTCATAATTACTTCATACTTAACTAATATAATCCATATATTTTTTACGTAAAATGGTTGTTCAGTGCTGATATAGTTAGGATTAATTAAAGGAAAAAACTCTTTTAATTGAAAAGAATGTTTGATTTTTTTTAATCATTAGATAAGCTTTTCAAGAAAAAGCATAAACATAATAAAAGCTGTTTTAGTGGTTTTCCTAGAAGCTGCAGGAAAATTGCAGCTTCTGAAAAAAAGCTATATGATATGTTGAGATATATAAAACTATTAATGTAGCCTCACCCAACAGCTTAAGCTTTTGGGTTGAATTTGTTCTTTACATAGTATCAGAGCCTCAGTGTACCGGGTTCGAACCTCACCGTCCTCCACTTTCTTTCTAGTGGAATTTTTTTCTTCGCACAGGTAGGTGGACCTTTTTCTTCGCACAGGTAGGTGGGCTTGTGCATTGTCCACCCTTTAAGCCCAGTGGGCTCTCGTGTGAGGGAGCGTGTTGAGATATATAAAACCATTAATGTAGCCTCATCCAACAGTTTAAGCTTTTGGGTTGAATTGGTTCTTTACATGATAAAAATACTTTTTTCAAGGAGAGAGTGGCTGAGTGGTGAAGCCTAAAGCATTCAAACAAGGAAAATAAGCTATTAATAAGTAAAAACAAGCATTCCATGGAGATGTGAGAAGAGTCTCCTGATCAAATACTTAAAATTTTTTTGTTAAGAGATATATTATAAAACCATTTGTGTCCTCACCTAATCGGTTATGCTTTTGGGATAGTTGGTTCATGACATGATATCAGTTTGTTGTCTCCATTCTTCTCATAAAAGTTGAATTTCAGCTCAAGATAGGTGGGTCTGTGCATTGTTCATGTTTCAAGTCCAGAGAGTTCTTGCATGAGGAGGCATGTTAGAGATGTAATATAAATCCATTCATGTGTCTTTGCCTAACAGTTTAATTTTTTGGGATAGTTGGTTCATGACAGAAAGGAAGGTAAGAGTGGGAAGAAAGAGGGTTTTATTTTTGAATTCACGATGGCGACTGAGGTTCTAAACTGGGTCAGTAAAGACTAAACTGGTTTGGTTCAAAAAGTAAGACCACATTTATGGGTTCAGTTTAGTTCTCTATGCTGAACCAAGCCATGCCCACACTTGAAAAGAGAAAATCTGTAAAAATTATTATTGCTTTCGTAAAAGCATAGGTACAAATGGTTACAATATTTATAGAAAAACTAATGGGCTTAAAGGAATAAACCCAAATCCTAAGAAATGAGGAAACATAATCAGACTAATAAAGGAAACAAATAATGACAAATATCTTCCATATTTACAACACTCCCCCTTAAGTTGAGGAATGTATATTTATTATTCCCAGCTTGCTAGTAAGTTCTTGAAATCTGTTTGTGGGAAGTCCCTTGGTCAAAACAGCAGCTAGTCCGCTATCCAGTCTTTCTTTGATGAAGTGACGGTCGATCTCAATATGCTTGGTTATGTCGTGTTGAACGAGACTGTGAGCTATACATATGGCTGATTTTTTTATCAACAACAGCTTCATAGATTCTTCACATCTTAGTTTGAGATCATCTAGAATGATCTTTAGCCATAATAATTCGCAAATGCCTTGGGCCATAGATCGAAATTCTGCCTCAGTGCTAGATCTGGAAATTACATTATGCTTTTCACTTTTTTATGTTGTCAAGTTCTCACATAGAAACATACAATAGCTCGAGGTTGACCGTCGGTCCATTACAGACCTAGCATCATCAACATCAGTATATACTTCTAAGGATAGATTTTCCCCTCTTCGGAATATTAGTCCTCTGCCTGGAGTGGCCTTAAGGTACTGAAGAATTCTATCTACTGCGTGCATGTGTTTCTTCCTTGGGTCGTGCATGAACTGACTGACAATGCTAACTGCATAAGCTAGGTCATGTCTAGTATGAGCAAGATATATCAATCTTCCTACTAGCCGTTGGTATTGTTCTTTGTCAGCTGGAGAACTCTCCTCTTCATTCCCTAGTTTGTGATTTTGCTCAATTGAGGTATGGGAAGGTTTGCACCCAAGTTGACCTGCTTCTTCAAGAAGATCAAGGATATACTTTGTCTGACAGATAAAGATACCTTCTCGTGAATGAGCTATCTCAATCCCAAGGAAATATCTCAGTTTCCTAATATCTTTGTCACTAGTTAAATTCTCTTGCAGAATACGTTTCTCAACTATATCATCCCATGATAATAATGTCATCAACATAACCAGAAGAATAGTGATCTTACCTCCTTGGGAGTGTTTAAAGAAGAGTGTGTGATCTCCTTAATTTTGCTTGTATCCCAATGATACCATAACCTTGGTAAATCTCCCAAACCAAGCACGTGGCGATTGTTTTATGCTATACAGAGCTTTCTTCAACCTACATATTTTGTTTTCTCCATTTGTGGAGTCAAATCTTGGTAGGATCTCCATATAAACCTCTTCTTCTAGCTCGCCATTGAGGAATGCATTCTTCACATTAAATTGATTTAAGTCCCAATTATTGTGAGCAGCAAGGGATAATAAAGTTCTCATGGTGTTCATTTTGGCTACCGGAGCAAATGTTTCCTCATAATCAATGCCACATGTCTCTGTGTAACCCTTAGCTATTAATCGCGCCTTATACCTTTCAAGAGTACCATCAGAATTATATTTTAAAGTATAAACCATTTGCATTCCACTGCTTTATTCTCATTTGGCCTGTCAACAATTTCCCATGTTTTATTCTTCTCTAAGACATTCATCTCATCATGCATGGCTTGAACCCAATTTTCATCTCTAAATGCTTCGTGCACTGATGTTAGGATTGAAATAGAATCAAGTGCTGAAATAAAACTTCTATATTGCATAGATAGGTTCTTAGAAGAGACATAATGAGAAATAGGGTGTTGGGTACAAGATCTTCTCCCTTTTCTTAGTGCAATGGTAAGTCATCAATGTTTAAATATCAGGCTCGAAAATAGAAGAAGTAGTGCATTCAGTATTTATCAAAGATTCAGACGATTGCAGTTGCTGGTGGGGCAATGTGGATTGTTTCTTCCTTTGATATTGTAGTTCCGGTGTCCTAGCCTTTTGTACCTTCTTTCGATCGATAGGGGACATCTCACTTGAAGTATCAAATGAATTGTTAGCCTCATCAACTAAACCAGCCTCATCAACTAAGTCTTCTTGCTTGTTATCGACTTCTAGAGTGCTCGGGGAAGTAGAGACTGACTCAAGAGGTATGGGTAATGGTAAGGGAGGCTCGGACTCAAGGGAGAAAATGGACAAAGCTTCTGAATTGTTCTCCTTTGAAGATGAGGACTGGGGAAATATTACTCAGATTCGTAGAAAGTGACATCCATGGAGACAAAGAACTTGTGACTTGGAGGATGATAACATTTGTATCTTTTCTTGTTTGGAGCATAACCAAGTAAGATACATTTAAGAGCTCGAGGGTCCAATTTACTTCGATGTTGTTTATGAATAAGGATGAAGGCAATACACCCAAAGACTCGAGATTGAAGGCTCTGTATGACTGGAATAGAAGGAAAGAAGGATGTCATGGAATGAACAGGACTGGCATGGCTAAGCACTTAGGCGGTTGATCAAATAAGTTGTTGTTAATATGGCTTCTCCTCAATAAGAGCTGGGAACAGATGTTTGAAAAAGTAATACTCTGATTACTTAAAGCAAGTGATGAAAAAATTGTGGCGGGAACTGGTTGTCGTTCTCCATACCATTATCATATCTTAATCGCTTAATACTTTTACCAAACTATGTCTCGATATGTGATAAAACCGAATAAACAAAGGTACCTTTGACTTGTCTTTCATCAAGAATATGCATATTACCCAAGTACAATCATCAATAAAAGAAACAAACCATTGAGCACCTGAAATACTGTGCATTTTAGAAGGGCCCTAAACATCATAATGAATAAGAGTAAATGACTCAATACTTTTTATGGAACTTGAAGGAAAGGGAACACAATGTGTTTTGCAAGATCACAAACATCAGAAAGGAAGGAGTCAATTGACTGATCCAGAATCAAAGAAGGAAACATTGACTTCAATAGGCTAAACGACGGGTGCCTCAAGTTCTTGTGATGAAGACAAATTTGTTATACTGGAGTAGACGGGTGATGCGTCATCACTTGTAGCATGCTCTGGAATGAGATAGTACAACCCATCCTGCTCCTTAGCAACTCCAACCGTCCTCCCCGTGGCGAGATCCTGAATAACACAATGAGTAGGAAAAAAAGTGAGAACACAATTCAAGTCAATTGCAAGCTTATAAGTGGAGATAAGATTGGTGGAGAGCTGAGGAATACGAAGAACATTTTTTAGAAACAAGGAGGATAATTTGAATGTCTCCGGAACCCACAACTGATTTGTGAGATCCATCAGCTACAGCTACAGTGTGGGTACCACTAGTAGGGTGATTTTGATTAATCTCCTCTTCTTTATTTCTTTTTTTATAATTAGAGAATAAGTTCGAAAAGATAAAAAATAAAGACGGATTTGGCCTCCGTGAAACTAGGAATTTTGTCCAGGCTTCAATGGAACTTCATTAATAATTTCAATTTGAAAAAAACTACTCAGCTAGACAAGTCATATGATCTGTTGCACCAGAATTCACTCTATGAATTTTTGAAATCTGTGCAAGAAGCTAGAAGAGATTAGGTTGTGTGATCTTACCAGACAAAGCCAAAGAACAAGTGTCATGAGGCTTATTAAAAGTATCAGCAATTACTTTAATTTGCTCCAACTCTCCTTGTCGAATAGCCACATATGGTGATGCTTTACCAAGCTTGTCTAGAACCTGTTGCTTCCCATGAAGGTGAAAGCACATGCTTTTTGTGTGTCCAGACCTTTTACAATGGATGCATGAGCGTCCTGTGGACGAAAAAAGAAGGCAGCACAAAAAGAGTGTGGATAATTATCACAGAAGTCAATGATGGCTTCGAGAACCCCAAATAGCGATGGAAAGATCAGATCTGAGTATGGAGGTTCAAAAAAGCTCAAATCTACGATCCAAATGATTTTTGTTGAACAAAGTGAAGGCAAAATTGAAGAGGATTGGCCGGAAATGTCATCAGAAAATCTTTCCGGTGGTGGCTGACGATGTCTGACGACTGTTGCAGTGACTGGAATGGGACCTGAACCGACATATCCAAAGCATGGCTAGTGAAAAGCTCATTAAAGGCGAAGAATGATTTGGCACAGTTGGCGGCAATTGGAGGCAGGTGGCTGCTTGGAGGTAGACTTAGGGTTTAGCAGAAGCATAGGCTCCAAGATCGGAGCTCTGGTTATTATTTTCGTAAAGCAGAGGCTCCAACTTGAAAAGAGAAAAATTGGAAAAAATATTATTGCTTTCGTAAAACAATAGGTACAAAGGATTACAATATTTATAGAAAAACTAACGGGCCTAAAGGAATAAACCCAAATCCTAAAAAATAAGGAAACATAATCTTGCTAATAAAGGAAACAAATAATAAGAAATATCTTCCATATTTACAACACCCACCCCTAGTAAGGAGGCTTGTTAAATCTGAAAGAGTAGCAATTTACTAATTCCTTTTTGACCGTGCAAAGTAATTCTTTTATTATTATGAGGAAATTGACAACTTGTAGTTTTTATCTTAAAATAATCTACCGTATTTATCTCCAAAACAGTTTAGGACTGTTTTATTTCTTTTCTCAGCCTACTTTCCATGCGAATTGGCAAAATTGCGTGATTTTAACATGCATAATTTCAAATTCTGATTCAGGTATAAGAAAGCTGTGTGGTGGTTCGAGAAAACATTAGCCCTTATTCCAACTGCCTTATGTGAAATGTGGGAACCGACTGTTGTCAATCTTGCTCACGCATACAGAAAGTTGAAGTAAGTTGGTGAATAAGTCTCAAGTGGTCATCTGACTTGAATTTTTTAGGTCGTCAGCTATAGAATTTTTCGCACAGAGACATGTATCTTTTATTAAGTTGAAATGTTATCATTTGCTAAAGGATTTCTTTTATCCCCATAATATTCTTGTTATTTTCACGGGTGCTTTGATTGTGTTTTAATTTATTGTCCTAAATTTAAATGTTTCTGAATTTCCTCAGCCACTAGTTTTGAAGTTTGAATGAAAGTTCTAATATCATTTCATAATGTTGATATCATTGGTTGTTTTAATGGAAAGTTTAATCTAAATAATGGTAGTGCTAATTTGTATATATCATGACTGGTGAAGAACAGTGTTCTTGATCCTTATTGTTTAAATGAATTGTCTCAGGATGTACCGAGAAGCAATTTCATATTATGAGAAAGCAATTGCATTATCAACAGGAAGTGTGAGCACTTATGCCGGTCTTGCATATACTTACCACTTACAGGTGCCTAAAATTATCTTCAATTTTTTCTTATATTGTATTTTTTCGGTATAGCATAATGTATATTGTATTATGGGAAAAACATATGTCTTGCACTTTTGTAGCTTACGCAGTATGAGTTGCATGGGAAATATGGATTTATCATTTGGCAAGGGTAAATAGTCTCTGTAACTTCGGGGTGTAGCTCAGTTGGTAGCGTGCTGAGCTCCAGAGTTGGACTCGCGTGTCTAAAGGGCATGGAGATGCACCTTGGGACCAATGGAGAAACCTTTACCGCTTCAATCCACGAAAGGGATTAGTCCCATCCCGAAGGGGTGGAGATATCCTTGGGTTTATTCAAAAAAAAATAAAAATAGTCTGTGTTGGCAGGGGAACGATAACTCTTTACTTCGGTTTTCATCTTATATGATAGCCCTTTGTTTCAGATCTTTCATAGTACTTAGTCTGAACTGCATGAATTCTCAATGCATTGATTTAGTCAATGGGTTTTCCAAGTATACGAAAGCAGATATAACACATTCATTAAGGGTATATTTACTGAAAGATGTTAAGGCTGGTAGAGATTAGTCCGTGTGAAAAGAAATTCATTCTGCTATTTAATTATAAAAGGACCTCTGGATAAACTAATTGCATCTCCTTTGTTGGCAAGACACTCTCGCTGTTAATTGGACTTATATGCATTTGGAATGTCTCTATTCTTGCTTGAAAAGTATGTGTACATCTTTATATTTGTTTATTTCTTCATTTTGTTGGGTAATGTTTTTCAACTTTATGGTAATACGGATATATAAAGAATTTCAAGTTATAATGAATAATTTTAGACTGAGGCTTACTTTTTTTTTCTTTCGTCTGCTGTATGTTATTCATGCAGGATGATTTCACTACAGCAATTACATGTTATCACAAAGTGAGTGATTGTGATTCAATATTGCTTGTATCCATGGTAAATTGATAATGAATCTATCTATAATGTGCATATGGTTTACCTTTAGCTTGAAGCTCTTTCTGTCTTGAATTTTTTCTTTTGGGCACAACTTTCTCTCTCTTGATTTAGCTGTATATTTATCTTACCCGTATGTGACCATTATTTGCAACATAGTGCCAGCGGTATCAGAACACATTTCAGTGGACAAGGTTCCTCTAAAGTGAGGTTTTTCGAAAGTGAGCAAATAAGGGTGTGTTAACCTTTAAATTTAGGGGATTAAGATTATGATCTTTAAATTAAATCCACTAAAGTGCATCATGATTTAATCTACTAAAATTTAAGTGTGGACACATCCTTATTTGTTCACTTTAATTACAAACCCACTTTCGAGGAACTTTTTCTCATTTAGCTTAGGAGAAATCCTAAGGCAGACACTCCCTACCGTGGACACTCTATTCAACATTTAACATGTGTAAAGTTGTGCTGGTCATGGTAGAAATGCACTTACCTCTAAAGATTGTCCATGCACATGTCAATTGTTGAAAGGAGTGCCTATGGTGGGTAGTGCTTACCTAAGAGTTTCTCTTCAGCTAGCTACTGATTTGATGAATGTTAGCTTTGGGATTTTACCATGTAGACCTATGTGTGAATTATATTATGGGAAAAGTGTTTGTCCTTTCTTCCATGATTTATTTCTTTCTCTTCGTTGAAATGACACAACTTTACATCATTCAAAATGACACATTTTTCCCTTACATTATTCTTAAAACATCAACACCTCAACACCCGATTCAGGGAATCTTCAGTATGTGGTCATTTGTATGTTTTTGCTTAACATGCTTGAGTTTACTTATCATTAGGCCTTGTGGTTGGAACCAGAGGATCAGTTCTGCACTGAAATGTTAAATTGGGCTCTAGTAGATGAAAGCCGAAGGGGTGTTGACACCAATGTATAATTCCGATGAAGTCCTATTTGATTATGATGGTGCAACTTCATTTACTTTTGTTGTAATATATGTATGTAAACAATACATTAGCGACAAAGTTAATACATTAACGCCAAGCTAATGTGTTGCAATTTTCTTTTGTATGTAGTTATATTTTTATTTAAGACATGAAGATTTTGTTTAATTTTGCCTTATTGAGGATGTAATTTAGCGTATTCCAATTAATGAGGTGTTGATTTCATTACCATAACTAAGCTGTCGTTTAATAAAGTTAATTTGGTGTCTTTATTATTAATATTTAAGTTGGCTAATTCGGTATTTGATCTTTGTTAAGTTTTGTATCTTTTACAGGGCATTGATTGTGGATCATAAGGAGACGTTGAACCGTGTTTCAAACAAAAATGTTGATAAAGAAAAATTATAGTGTTAATGGACCTGAAACGGTTTTGAAAACAAGTTTGCGGAAGGTAATACATTGCTTAAATTTAAGGGAATTAAAAAAAAAAAACACGCACTCTGGCTTAAATACCGAAGATAAAGAGAGAAATAAGGACACCAGTACATTTTGTACTGGTTTGCCACAAAAGAATTGCCTGTAATATTTTTTTATAATTAAAAAAGTACCTTATTGTTGACTAGTTTCTCCAAATTGAATTGTAAAGTAATGTTATTTATTTATTTCTATTTTTAACTCTAGCCTTTTTTAAATGCTATACAAAATGAGCTAATAAATCATTTGGCAATATGCATCACTAAATGTTGCCTTGGATATCTGTTGAAAGTTTAGTCGCGCACTCTGATAGCCTTTATACATAATAGTTACACCAGGCATTTCAAGTCAAAACACAAGATTCTCACTGTCACTTTGCTGCTTTGTTTATTTCTGTTTGATAAATATCATTTGAGCACTAAGAAACAAGCTAATGATTTGAATATTACGTGTACTCGGTCTGTGCATCTATAAGAATAGCTTCTCGAATTTCTGATTTATTCTTTCATACAAAAAGGATTAAGATATTGTGACAACCAATTAGTGTTACTACCAATATTACTACCAATCAATTTTACCGTTAGATAGATTATGTTGATCCAACGGTTATTTATATTTTCATCTTTGTATGGTTATGATTTCCCATATTTGCATTAAATATGAGAAATCATAACCATACAAAGGTGTAAATTAATATAAATTATTAAATATGAGAAATCATAACCATACAAAGATGAAAATAAATATAACCGTTGGATCAACATAATTGATCTCACGGTAAAATTGATTGAAAGTAACATTGGTAG
Source organism: Gastrolobium bilobum (assembly GCF_033153095.1). Lineage (NCBI taxonomy): Eukaryota > Viridiplantae > Streptophyta > Magnoliopsida > Fabales > Fabaceae > Gastrolobium > Gastrolobium bilobum. The sequence goes on from NW_026899528.1 coordinate 41,154, forward strand.
TTACAATATCCTTTTTCATGCAAAAAATAGATAATAGTCTTTATTACTCTATAAAATGTTCATAACCTTTTATTTTCTATTTTTACAATAATAGCATTCGACTTGCATTTGTGACTTTATGCAACATATTCAACTTCTTTGGAGTATGTCAGTCTTAGTGGCTTAGATATTTTTTAAAATTTAAAAAACTTGATTACCGTCTTTGTAGTTTGAATCAAATTGGTACGTAATCATAAATCGTGGAATAATAAAAAAAAATATTTTCAATTTTTAGCCACCAAAATTTTAATTTTTAATTGTGAGTGGTTTCATGGTCAATGAGTCTAGAGGTGACTAATCCATTTCATGCAATATTTTCTTTAATTTTTGTCCTTTCAGAGTCTGCTTCCGATAATTGTAAACTATGGTTTGATAATTAATTCGTTTGATAGGTGTCAGTAGGTAAACCGATGGTGATGGTTTGAAATTTGAGGCACTCGTAGCTTTCTTCTCCAACTACTCTTGGTAGTTCTTTACAAACGGCTCTATTTGATTGCTTTGAAAATTTCTACTTTCGCTAGAATTGCTTTATTCAAAAGCACTTAAAAAAAAGTATCATTATTAGAGGAACAAAAGAAAAAAAAAAATTCGGTCTATTTTTACTTACTATTCTTCAATCGTTGGATCAGAATCTCAATTATCTTTATTATTTCTCTCTTCTATTAAGATTCTGATTTAATGATATTGGAAAGTGATAAATAAAGATAATAGAAAAATAGATAAGTAAAATAAATTATCTCAAAAATAATAACTTGTGTTTCTGTTTTGTTCTTTCACGAAAAGTTGCTAATACTTTTGTTCAATAACAGACAAAACATTAAAATTTGCCGCTACATAAAAGCAAACATGTTGCTGACAGGTCAAACATCATCATTTTGCTAGAAAATTTAAATTGCAATAGCATAGCCAAACCGGCACTTATTATACTATATAATGTAAAAATGCTTACCAAATAAAAATAAAGCAAGAATCTGGACCACACTGGACTTTTATTTTATTTTATTATATAATAGTAGTCTTTTTTTTTTCTTTTAATTTCGGTTCTACCCATGCATGGTTTCAAACATATGAAGCTAGATTAAAGGATATTTTTCAGTTAAATCTTTATTGTGATTATTTGGAGAAAGGACATCCTTGAGAAGTTGCTGAAGATTTGGTGTTATCTTCTCTGTGCTTCCCAGAGAGAAGGTCTCCCAGTAACTCTGCAGGGTCGTAATAAATCTCCACCTCTTCCACTTTCAAATTGTTGTCAACCTGTCAGAGAAATCAATGTTCTTGACTGTGACAAAGCCTCAAATAAAATTCATTTTATAATCTATCAGTAGCAGTAAAATCTCATTCATATTTAGCACATGGTAAAATCTCATTAATCTCATTAATTGTTTTGATATATGTTTTTGGAGTAAATATTCTTTTTGGTTCTCAGCAAATTTCACGATATCCACTTTAGTCCTTAGCAAATAAAAAGGCTATTCGTGGTCCCTAAAAAATTCAAAATGAACTCATTTAGTTGAAATCGTGATTCCTCATAAATTCGAAAAAGACTCACATTAATTTCTCCAAAAGGACTAAATGAGTTCATTTTGAATTTCTTAGAGACCACGAATAACCTTTTTATTTGCTAGTGACTCAAGCGGACATCATAAATTTTGCTTAGAACCGAAAAAGGTATTTACTTTGTTTTTTTGGTAGATTTGGATCCCTTCCTTTTCTTTATTATTTTAAATAGTTCTGTTATTTATGCATTTGATATTGCACATTTCCTATACACAATGTTAATGATATTTAAACTATTGAGGGGTTAGTGAGCTACAAATCTATTTTCAGTTTGATAAGCAATCAATACAAATTAACCAATAATTTACTCAACATTAATAGGCATATATAATAAGCGTGAAATCTTTGTGTAGAAGCAACAAACCCTTTTAAAAAAAGAAGAGAATGACCTGTTAGTGATACGCAATGAAAAGTACAAAAAGTAATAGTTTTCTCTGCCTATTTTTTTTTTCAAATTTGATTTCATTCACACGATGGTGGATTCTTTCATTATTATTTTTATATACTGATCTTAATTATTTATTTGAGGCGAGTCGGTTTTGATATTCTCAAAACTTTTAACTTTTTGAGCCGAATCGAATTAGATTCCCTCCCCACCTACTCAACTTATGTTGTCAAGTGAGCTTACACTCATTGAATTCTCATATGTTATTTAATATAATTATGTCAAGTAAGAGGATTCTAACTGTTCAAATCAATGTCGGTTGATCTTGTCATTCCTTATCTCAACAATTTTTTTCCGCTCATCTCACATCACCATTGGTGATTTGTTTATGAATAGTTATGATTTTGTTATATGTGATATATATATTATCTGTCGCTTCATCGATTACTCGATTAATCGAGTAGGATCACATGGCAAAACTTTTCTTACCAAATTTTTAATGCAATTGCTTATCAAGGACTTGAATTCAAGACAATCAACAGACATAATATATAGTCAAAGTAGAAACTGATTCAATGCATATATATACCTTGAGAGTTCCCAAGCCATAGAATTCAACCATCTTCCCGGTAGGAGCATGTCCCTTAAAAGGACCCTCAAAGAAGCCCCAGTGCCTAAACTTGAAAGCAATTTCAGGGGGTCCAGTAAAAACTTTGATCACTTCCCATGCAAATCCGCGAGGAAAAGCTGATCTGAAGGCTTCATGAGATGATTCAAAAGTCTCTTCATCAGCTTTGTAATACTTGAATTCATCTGGAAGGGAGCTTTTCAACAAAGCATTATAACTTCCCAAGCTTAGAGTTTCCTCTCCAGATAATCCCTCCCTCCCTGCATATGTTACATGTTAAAAAAAAAATATATTTTTTGGAAATATTCCAATCGATTCATTGGCAACTAATTTGATTCGGGACGGGTCTAGGATTAAGACTTTAAATCCCTTCTAAAAGTGGTACTGGGGAGATTCGAACACATGCTCTCACCCCATCTGTTTAGCTCCCATGCGTCAACTGAGCTACCACCATTTGGTTACATGTTAAAATATTTGATTATATTGAACATCTATATTTTTAATACAAATATTCCAAAAAAATCTTCAATAAATGGAAAAAGAAAAAGAATTTTGATTCAATTATTATCTGTTAGCTAATTCACCTCAAAAAACAAATATTTTTTTGCCTCAAATGTTCTAAGATTTGTATTCTCCGAGGATAAAAAACCCATGTCCAATTGAAGGTTGTAAGCTACACTTAACACTGGATAATAACTTTCTATGGGTATATTTATTGCACAGGTCTAATCTGATTTAACGTGTTGAACCATTAAATCAATAACCCATTAACTCAATCTCCAGACAAAGTCAATGAGCTATCCGAATTTAATAACATTGTGTAATAGTGAAAAATAATTATTTGGAAAAAGTAGAAAATAATATTAATGTAATATGAAGTTTTTGTCCTCTAGTAAAAGTGAAAAAATAAGCTGTATAAGAGGTTCAGCCCAACTAGTATGAGATTGTTTTGGCCTAATGGATGGTTTTGAGTTTAAGTGCTTGAGAAGCAATTGCATTAAAAACTTGATAAGGAAAGCTTTGCCGCCTATATGATCCTACCCAATTCGAATCGGACTAATTGATGAAACGATGGATAATATATATATGGAAAAAACTATTCTCATATTACATGAGATAAATTTTTTTTCTACACACTCCTCGATAATCGTGCAACTTTTTTCTTTCATTTTTTTTATTTTTTAGTTAGTGGGCCCCACCACTATACCTCTATGATATAAAATTTATTCTCTTATGCAACGTGAGATTAGATAAACCATATATATGGGAAATGATCTGTTTATAAACTTTTTTTTACAAATTACACTAAGTCTGACCGATCATACACTCTTGAATGAAGTAAGATCGATCAGACATAACGTAGTTTGTAAACAAATTTTTGTAAATATAACCTTTTGATATATATATATATATATATATATGCTTTGGGAAAACTTTATCCATCACCTCCTTAGTAGTCAATCGAATATTCGGAAAAATAGAGAATAGCAATAACATACTAAATCATAGCATCTAACAAACCCGAAATTTACGAGGGGAAAAGGAGTGGAAACAAAATTTGAAACATGTTTAAGCACTGCTTACCATTAACAAAGATCTTAAACTTTTCAGGATTTATGGTCTTTAAGTCCTGCAAACGGGTCTTGTGGGAGAGTTCCATCTCCCATGATTTTATGGCGTTTTGCACTGTCTCCTCTAACGATCCTTCTGGCCATTCCTGCAAATATACAAATTCTCAGTGACCCTATAATCTATAGAAAAAGCATAAGCAAAAGAGGATATATATATATACACCTTGGTTCGGCCTTCTTCAAAGAGCTTGTTGACATCATCATAGGTGGGTGGTCCACCATGTCTCCACTGGGTTGTATCTGCCTCATCATGTAAGAAAGATCTGTATTTGTCAGATGGTATTTCTTGGGTAGCCATCTCAAATTGTGGTGGAGCTTAGACACAAAGTGGAAAGTATATGAAGATGATTATCATGGTGTATAACATGAGGAGTTTATATAAACACCGACCTCATGTCCTTACCTTGGAAACATAATAAGATAAGGTTTTTCTTCTATTTCTTTCTGGGTGGTTTAATGTTTATTTTTTAGGAGATAATTTTATCGTCTATACACATATAAAAGTGTGTGGAATGTGAGAAGAGAAAATGAGAAAACATGGACTCTATATATTTTTATGTATTTGTAAGAGATAAATTTATTTTCTATAACATGAATAAACTCTTTCTTAAATAAGGATATTATTTATCGTATTGAATGAGACAACACATAAAAAATAGGTGAGATCTATTAAGGAGAAGCAAGAGAAATGAAATAAGTGGATCCCACTCCTTTTTTAGTTCACCAAATCCATCATTCTTCTTCGTTTCTTCTTTGATTTTTTTATTGGATTGTAGTAAGGTTGTTCTACATCTGTTTTGGTTCGATTTGTTGTTGCAATTCATATTTGTGGAGTGGAGTGATCCTATTAGTGTATATAGGTTGAGAAAGCACCAAGACTATTTAAGATTCTTGTAAAATTTCATTGTATATCGATTTCTCAGGCACTAGCTAGTTGGAAGTTTTGAGTTTAGTGGACGAGCTACATCAGTCTTGACGTAGCCCTCTACTGGTTTGAGGAAGGATGAGGATAAATCTTTGTGTTTGATCTTCTAAACTTTAATTTCTTTAATTTCTACATTTGATTCTTTGTTTGCAACTTTTTCACCTCTAATACAACTCTGTTTTTGGGTTAAAAAGGGTTTGATTTTTGTTATTGAACCTTTTTTTTTTAAGAAACGGCCTTAGAGGAGTAGGTTTCTTGCAAAAGAAGTAACCACAATTCACCCTCTCTTGTGGTGTAAAGTCATTCTTATTTAACACCTTTTTTTTCAAAGCAGTTAGGGTTGGCGACAGATGAACCATATGACAAGGAAGAAAAGATTGAGAGGAAGAAAACAAAAAAAAAAAAAAAAATAAGTGGGCATTAAAATTAAAAAATACAAATATAAAAATAGAATAAAAATAAATGACCGTAAATATAAATAAGAGAAGAAAGACAAAAAGTAAAAATAAAAAAGAAAAAAATTAAAGAAATAAAAAAATAAGAAAAATTTAGAGAGGAAAAATATTTAAATATATAGAGGTAAAACAAAAGTAAAGGAAAACGACCAAAAAGGGACTATTGAAACATAGGACGAAAATGGGTCTAATCGTCCACAATGCTAATACCTATCCTCTAATTTGTACTAAGACACATTGTCTGCCAATATATATCCCACTGTAATAAGTCTTGTTTTACTACTTTCTCCCGACTAAGTTTTGCTTGACCTCTTCCATTCTTTGTGACAAGCTCTTGGTAACAGACTTATTTTTTACGGGAGTATCTAGGGGTCTTTATATTATATGACAAATCACCTCAATCTATGTTCACTCATATTTTCAACCACTAATACTACTACTACCTTTCTTCGAATATCTTCATTTCTCATCTTATCCATCCTTGTATCACAACACATCCACCTTAACATCCTTATTTTAGTTACTCTTATTTTATGCTCATGTTGCCTATGTGTTAGCTAACATTCAACTCCATAACAATACAAGCCTTACTGCTATTTTATAGAACTTTTGTTTTAACCTAAGAGGAATTAATCTTGCGTTCACACAAAATCCTTGATGCACTACACCATTTCATCCACCAAGCTTTTATTCTATGGTTTATATCATCATCATTCTCTCCACCCTTCTGCAAAATTGATCCCATATATCTGAAAATATCTTTCATGAGTACCCTTTGTCCAAGCAAATGCACAGAATCATGATCTCCATATCTTACCAGAGTAAACTCACATTTCATATACTTAGTCTTACTTTGACTTAGCGTAAATCCCTTGGCAAAAAAAAAACGAAATATAATTATTTTAATAAAAATTATGGATACATAGTTGTTTTGAACCAATTTACGAATCTATTTCATCTAGTTTCGTCCAATTTAAACCAAACGCGTCTCACCCAATTTAAACGAAATAACCTAGGGAGTTTCACCCAATTTAGCCGAAACTAGTCTTGCTCAAATCAGGCGAGATGCAGCACACTAATAAGGGATGCGTAGTAGTTGAACGATAGTATATGTGTTGCGAAATCGGCAAGTGTACCGTTCGTTTCAAGTAATAAGTTATAAGTAGAGTATCGTCTCCACGAGGATTGAGGCACAAAATTTATTGTAACTATTCCTTCCTTGTCGGATTGATAAAATTGGTTTAAAGAACAATTGTTGTTTGTGAAAAACAAGAACAAATTAAGAAAGTAAAAATAGTTTCCAAGATTCTTTTTAAACTCAAGAACAAAAGATTAATGATTGAGAAAATATTTAAGAAAATATTGCAGTAAAGAGAAACAAACACCTTTATGATCCCCGCCTTGTAACCTGAATTAACGTTTACATTTAATTATGCAATTGATCAAACGATGCACTATCTTTTATTTAATTCGTTAAGCCATAATTCCTTAACGACTTTAACCTTATTAACTCTATTAAAATCCTAATCCCTTAGAAATCCCTTTTCAAGTTAAGCCTTAGTATCAGTAAATCTTTAACGTTTGCGATTCATGTAGCCTATCCCTAGTGCATACATGAACAGTTATCTTGCCTTTTGTCAGGAATTAGAATCCCAATATCCCTATTGAAAATCCTAACCCTCGCAATCGTAATAGATTGATCGGTTCTAGAAGAATGATGAAGAACAAGACAAAAGAATCTCAATTGGAATAATTAAATATAAATTTAAACAAACTACAAGGGGTTCACATTAAGGGTTGTGATCCTTACCACAATAAATGAAGACTAGCCAAACATAATCATATCTGACAAATTAAAGAAGGAAAAAGAATTCATAAAAGAATAAACCAGAAGACAAAGAAGATGAAGAAGTAATCTTGAATCTTCAACTTCTCTGAGTGTTAATGCTCAGCCTTCAATCTTCAGAGCTTCCTCTTAATTTTTGTGTTTTGTAATTTTTTTTTGCTAAAAGGATCCCTCTTTTAGGGTTTATGCTTCCTTTTTATATCCAACTGTCCCCATCAGGTCATAATCTTCTGAGAGATTTGATTTAATTTATGTTTTTAGCAAAATCCACAAAATCAGAGACTGCACTCGCGACGCCCGCGCGATCAGCGCCAATTCCGCGCGATCAACGTGGTATCCCCGCCTTGTAACCTGAATTAACGTTTACATTTAATTATGCAATTGATCAAACGATGCACTATCTTTTATTTAATTCGTTAAGCCCTAATTCCTTAATGACTTTAACCTTATTAACTCTATTAAAATCCTAATCCCTTAGAAATCCCTTTTCAAGTTAAGCCTTAGTATCAGTGAATCTTTAACGTTTGCGATTCATGTAGCCTATCCCTAGTGCATACATGAACAGTTATCTTGCCTTTTGTCAGGAATTAGAATCCCAATATCCCTATTGAAAACCCTAACCCTCGCAATCCTAATAGATTGATCGGTTCTAGAAGAATGATGAAGAACAAGACAAAAGAATCTCAATTGGAATAATTAAATATAAATTTAAACAAACTACAAGGGGTTCACATTAAGGGTTGTGATCCTTACCACAATAAATGAAGACTAGTGATAGTCCTCAAGAGTTGAGGCCCATTAAGTGTAAATTGTTCCACAAAACCCATGTTTTGGTTATAAATCACGCCCTTTAACCTTCTTCTTTTCATATAGAGCAACTGTTTTGAATAGTGGACCAGAGCAATGCCGAAAGTAGGAATTAAGGTAGACTGGAGCAAATTTAACATTATCTTTTTCACATATGACTCTTGGGTTAGTTTGCTTTGTTTAGGACACCTAAGGCCCATCAAAAGGAACCACAAAATGAAGAGAGAAGAAGGAGTGTTGCGCAGAAAGGAAAAAGAAGTATGCTATAGTACAACAGCAGTCAAAAGAAGCAATGCGGAGCTGCCACGTCAGCTACAGCAGAAGGAGTGGAGGTGCTGCCTCTGCTACAGTACGAAAGCAAAGAAGCTGAGAAATAGGGAGCCGCCACGTCAGCTACAGAAGAAGGAGTGGAGGTGCCACCCTGAATCCGATACTCCTACTCACAAAGGGAGCCAAAAGCAAGGGGGACCACTTCCATTTAAGGCCAAGCTGGCAAGAAGCAAAGCTACCATTGGAGAGGATTTAGACAAAGCACGACCCTTGATGAAAGGAACAATGGAGATCAAATGAAGAACCCTATAAAGGGAACAAGCAATCCTCATAAAGGGGATGAGCACCCATCCTAGGACTGGTTATCTCTTTGTTTTCTTATTTCTTTGTAAAAATGCTCACTAGGAGCTAACTTCCTCTAAGTAGGTGAGGGTTCCATAGAAGTAATCCCTTTTGTCTTAGGATAGCTTTGTAAGGAACACATATTTTATAAATGAATTTTGAGTTGCTCTTTGGTTTAATTTGTTGATTTTGTGAATCCCTTTGGGCTGGCAACCTCATCCCGGGACCACTCGGTTGATGAAACACTGACAAAGGCGTGTGGAGCATTCTCAAAATCTTGGGGTAGTTTAGCCTGAAGAAAGGAGGGATAAACACCTGGAATGGGGAGCACTGCCATGTGAATCCATGCTCTTTTGAGAAGGCAGCATGGTTTCCTTGCATATAACTCCAAGTACTATGGAGTAACGTAGAGAGTAAGGCCTTCCCTCTGCTTACCTATAGCAAAACAAGGGAAGGAGCAAAATCCACTTGTAAAATATGCTACCAGGCAGGGTTAACCAAAGGGATGAAAACATGGAACCCGTAACACCTACTTGATCTTTTTCTTCCTGAAATTAATCTTAACTCAATTCCTATCACAACCTTTTCCTCACGATAACTGAACTGTGTTTTACTAGCTATTGCTCTTACTTTCATTTCGTTGACTGCTCTTAAAGTTACTTCAATTGATGCCATTTTATTCGATGACCATGCTAAGTCATTCACTGCTCTCATCTGGTTCAGAATGGTTAACATTGTTTAACTAGCTGCCCAGAGATTGCTCTTTGTGAAGCTTAGCTGAGAATAGTGATTTCTTTTATTGCTCTATTTTACAAATTAAGTTTCCTTTAGCGCTTCTTACTTCACAACTGCTCCCTGAGGATGATAAATCTGGGGCTATAATACCCTATATTGCTTGACACGTACGCTTGCGTATAGTTGAAGAGGGTTGCTCTTAGTCAGAGTAGATTGCTCCTGTTGGCAATCCTGATTACTACTCTACACTCTTGCTCTCTGAAAGAAATATTCCCGAGCAACTCTCGGTTCGACCAAGCAACTAGCCAGACATAATCATATCTGACGAATTAAAGAAGGAAAAAGAATTCATAAAAGAATAAACCAGAAGACAAAGAAGATGAAGAAGAAATCTTGAATCTTCAACTTCTCTGAGTGTTAATGCTCAGCCTTCAATCTTCAGAGCTTCCTCTTAATTTTTGTGTTTTGTAATTTTTTTTGCTAAAAGGATCCCTCTTTTAGGGTTTATGCTTCCTTTTTATATCCAACAGTCCCCATCAGGTCATAATCTTCTGAGAGATTTGATTTAATTTCTGTTTTTAGCAAAATCCACAAAATCAGGGACTGCACTCGCGACGCCCGCGCGATCAGCGCCAATTCCGCGCGATCAACGTGGTATCCACGCTAGCTGCGTGAAAAGACAGTGAGTTTGGCCATTTATTCTCCTTCCTGGCGCGATTAGCGTGGTGAGGCAGTGATCATGGCACGATCCGCGCCATTCTCACACTGTTTGCGCGAGATGATTGTCTGCAATAGCGACTTTTTGCATACTTTTCTCCTATAAAAACGTAGAATCAAAGTGAGAGTATGCTTGAAGGTGGATTATCAATAATTCCTTAAAAATAATAACTTGTATCCATGAATTGCTGTCAAATCTTTGTTCTTTTTACTCTTAAATATCTATATGCTGAAGGCATATCAAACAATTCCCAGATTTAGATATTGCTGTCCTCAGCAATAAATAAGATCAAACATCAGGCAACAAGGATTATGTCTGTGAGAAGAATTTATGTCACTTATGCACATTTCCACATTGAAGAACTCCAGAGTTATAATATGCCTGGCATGAGTGAATTCAGAGTTGAGAATTTTAAGAATCACTTTTATACAGGGAATTAGAATCTAGCTCAATCATTCCTTACCAAGATATTCACTGCACGCGTCACTCTTGTGTATTGGGTTTAAATCCTCAATCCGTCATCGCAATAAGACTACCATAGGCTTGATCCTATTCTCAAATTTCTAAAGATGAGGAATGTATAAGACATGCATAATTAGATCCAAAGGTCTTTGCAGGGTTATAGCTTAGCTTAGGCTGGGGTAGGAATATTTAGGAAGTTGCTAATTTTTATTGTGTGTGAGATTGAAACACAGATATTTGTTTTCAGTTCGTTCATACTCAGACACAATTTCACTTAGTCTTTTCCTTTCTATTCATACTTTTCCTTTTTCTTGACCTTTTCATGCTTTTTCATTGCTATGCAACTTTTCATTTTGTTATTTTTCTCTTTTGTCCCAAGCTTTTGCTTTCACAATCACTTAACTTCCGTTAACTTTTTCCTGAATTTCTACAATCAGTGTTTCAATCTCGTTCAAGGTGTGTTAACAGAAAAATAAGTTAAGTGTCTTATGGTTGAATTCAACAAGAACAACAGGCTAAAGCTCAAAGGGGCTAGCAATGGAAAACTTTAGGGGTAAGCTATTTGGCCAAGTGGTTAACAAGAACAGAATTGCCTTTATCATTTCAATTTATGCATGCATTATAGAGAAACAGATCAAGTTCTAGAGTATTATCATAGTGAGGTCTCTCTAAAAAAAATTACTGTATAGGCTCAAACCTCACGGCTATGCAATCAAACTAGAACCCAAAACTCTCATTTATCATAGCACATCATTTTCAACTCTCAACAAAGAATTCAATCAGACGAGCAATAATAACTCATATAACTTCAATGCATTATTCAGAACATTTATTCATTATGACTTCTCACACAATATCCTATATGCTCTCTAAGATTTAATCATCTTATTGCATGAGTAGCTCACGAATTTCCAGGTATGTTGCTCAGAGAGTTTCTTCCATCAAAACAAAAATAACAAAACAAATTGAGACAAGAGGTTTAGATGTCTCTCCTAATTCAGAAAATTTTTCTGTTAGATGTCTTTTTTGTGTGGTTCCTCTGTATCGCATATAGTGCGCCCAATTCCCAGATTTAAAAAATTGTTGTCCCCAGCAATAAAGATAAACTAGTCGAAGAATAAGAACTTCTGCGCAGTTAAAACACACTCACACCGGTTAAAACATTAATTCAAAATAAACTGAACAGGCAACTAAACATCATAAAATCTCAATTGTCTCAACATAAAAACAAAATTTCAAAAACATAACCAAAATAACAATAAACTAAAGATAAAAGGTGGTGCATGGTAATTAGTCATCAAGCCACGACTCATATATATCGTCCCCTCCAGCAGCCTGAGGTGTCTCTGTATGCTCTGCTGCTGGCTCAGAAGGAACTATAGGCTCAATGGGCTCCTCAGGAGCTGGTGACGGTGGAAAGTGTGGTTGGAAAGCAGACATATCCACTCCAATGATTTGACAGATGCCCTCTAGCATGTGTGTCCAGTAGTCACTCTGTATGCTCAAACGGTCAAGTTGTCCCTGCATGTTCTGGATTTGTCCTTGCATAGTAAGGATAATAGGGGAATCTGCATAAAGATGCTGAGGTGGTGCTGGTCTCTAAGGTGCTGTGGATGTGGTGGCCTGAGATGCTGCAGCAGATGGAAGGAGGTGCTCCGGATGTGGGCCATAAGGTTCATGAGGCCATATACGTGGGCTCCTCGTATTCAGGGAGGAAGGGGACATCTCTATAGCTCTAATCATCTGCTTGTTCCGTGCATCTATAAGCATATCTCTGTAAGTAGCAAATGTCAGGGGTGAAGCGACCTTCACATCCATAGGCTCTTCTGATGGTATCTGAACTCCAGCTTGGATGCATAAGTGCATAATCAGAGATGATGTGCAAGGAAAAATAGTCATGCTTATCATAAGGATTTTTGGGTAGAACCAACTAGCAACACCACCACTCTTTTAATCAGGAAATAAACACAAAGAAGAGAAATCTCTTACCTTATCGCCAGCCATAGTGATGCAAATGAGTGGTGAAAATAACCCACTTTGAATACCTTTGCTTGATTGAGTACGATTATGGTGAACTAAGGCTATGAAGGAAAGGGAGAGGTTTGGCTTGGTGGTTCGGTGGTTGTGGAAGGTGTGGGTTATATAGAAGAAAATGGAAGGGGAAGTTATAGTGAGGGAAGGAAGTAACGAGGATATGGAGAGGTGATTGAGGCATGGAAAAAGGTAGAGGAAAAAGTGCCCGGGGGGGGGGGGGGGAATAGGAAAGGATAATGGGGAATGAGGGAAAATGGGGCGTGGGTTGGGGGTTTATCTTGAAGGTGGGAGGTAGGGTTATTTTAGAAATCGTCGGCGTAATTTGCACCACTACCACGCGAATCGCGCGACTAAACAGTGAGATGTACAAGGAATCCATGCAGTTTGCGTCAGTCCCACGCGTTTGGCCAAGCTTATTCAATCCACGCTGATCGCGCCAAATTGACGCTACTTGCATGGATAGGAAGTAAGTTCCGGACATATTGACGCTATTGGCACCATGTCCACGCGGTTAGCACCCCATTCACTCTATTAGCGCGAATTGGCAGTGAAGAAGTGGAATGGACTTTTTAGGTGACTCAGTTACCGCCAAATTAGCGCTATTCGCGCGGTGACTTTAATATGAAATTGCACCATTTATCTTATAACTCTACGACTCTAAAAATTAAAATTACTAACTCAATCTTGGGTTTCCTCCTAAGAAGCGCTCATTTAACGTCACGAGCCTGACGAGAATAATTTAAGCTTCAGGTGAAGCCAAAGGGACAGAAATTGTGTCCATATTTACTTGTCCTCCATGGTATAATTTCAATCTACACCCATTGACCTTGAAAGGTCTTTCAGTATTGAGAGGGGAAATCTCAATTGTACCATATGGAAATATCTTCCTAATAACAAAAGGACAAGTCCAACGAGACTTGAGCTTACATGGAAACAACCTCAGTCGAGAGTTGTATAGTAATACCTGTTGTCCTGGCTCAAACTCTTTTGGTTGGATTTTCTTGTCATGCCACTTCTTTGTCTTCTCTTTGTAAATCCTGGCATTCTCATAGGCCGCCAACCTGAACTCATCCAGCTCATTTAATTGCAGTAATCTTTTATCATTAGCTTTTGATGGTTCAAAATTCAAAAATTTAGTAGCCCACAAAGCTTTATGTTATAATTCTACAGGAAGATGACAAAACTTACCTTACACCAGTTGGAATGGTGACATACCTATTGGTGTTTTGAAAGCGGTCCTGTATGCCTAGAGTGCATCATCAAGTTTCTTTGCCCTATCTTTCCTTGAATTGCCTACCCTTAAAATCCTCTTCAGCTCTCTATTTGAAATTTCTACTTGTCCACTGGTCTGAGGATGGTATGGGGTAGTGATGAACCTTTAGTTCATCATGGTTTTTAGCAGGAATTAGGATCAAATTGTGTGATTAAATGATGAAAAACAAGGTTAATGTCCTAAGATGTCCTCAATTACAAGTTCAAGAGCTTTATTGGAAATTTGTATGATTCTTGTAGGAAAAGCAAGCTTGAAAGGCAACTGGAGAAGGAAGAAGATTTTGGAGCTCAAGAGGAGAAAAATTGCCTAAGTGTTGAGCGCTAAAACGTCCACACTGAGCGTTTTAGCGCCCTGCTACAGGAAGAGGCCAAAACTTGCTGGTGATGAGCGCTAAAACGCCCACACAGAGCGTTTTAGCGCGCTGCTGCACTTAGAAGATGGAAAATTGCTGGTCGTGGGCGCTAAAACGGCCTGCAATAAGAGTTTTAGCGCCCTGAAGTGGAAAAAGGACTCTGGTCTCCACCGCTAAAACGTCCAAATCAAGAGTTTTAGCGTTGCAGTCAGTTAAAAGCAGTTGAGCATACGTAAAGCATGGACGCTAAAACGGTCACTTATGGACGTTGTAGCGCCCACATCAGTTTTCTGTTTTTAATTGTAACACTATAAAAGGCAAAGCCTTCACACTTAGTGAGCTCTCTGATATTTTATCTCTCTCTCTTAAACTTTAGTCCGACTTCTCTCTAAATTCTCTTAGTGTTTTAGTTTTTGTATTAGGATTTCTTTGTAATAGTTTGGAGATTGAAGACTTTCAACATGGAAATGAAGTTTGATTCTTCTTCTCTTGTCTATTCCTTAGTCATGTCTGAGTAGAGTCTTTGTAGTCTGAATGCAATAGAACTCCATGATAATATTATGTTGATTTGATTAATATGATGAAGTATTTTTCATGTGTTGATTTGAGATTTTCTGATTTAATTATTTCTATCAAGGAAGTAGTGTAGAACAGGGATGTTATATGACTTCTGTATCTGATAATCTCAACATCAGAATTCTAGTACTCAAGGGATTGATGCTAGAGTTCTGATGTAATCTTAAGACTTTAGTATTTCATGCATGTATTAAGAAAGAGATCACCAAGGGATTGGGTTTTCTGATTAATGTATCTATCAGGGTAGTAAGGGATTACATCTTGATGATAAGTAAAAGGTTGATTAACATCACATGGAAAAGAATTCATCATATGATCAGTTTTTACATGGGTTATTATGAAGGAAAGTTGTTTTCTGACTACTTGTTGTTTTATTAATTCTTGATCCATATTTATTTTGTGTCAAAATTACTTACAATCAGTTTTCTGGTGACAAATTATTCATGACTTTTACAAATTCTTATCTGATTCAAATCAGTTTTCTATGGTTTATTGGTGCTTGAACACAATTCCTCGTGGGAACGATCTTTACTCATCATTTTATTACTTGTACGACTAGTGCACTTGCTAAACGTCCAACAGGTAGCCACCTTGTGAGTGATGCCATACTTTGTAAGCAAGCTTTCAAATTGTTTATTGCAGAAGTGAGTGCCACCATCACTGATGATCGCACGAGGAACTGCAAAGCGAGTGAAAATGTTCTTCCGCTAGAAAGACACCACCACTTTTGCATCATTAGTAGGTAAAGTGGCAGCTTCTACCCACTTGGACATGTAGTCCACAACAACCAAGATGTATTGGTTAGAATATGACATAGGGAAGGGTCCCATAAAGTCAATTCCCAAAACATCAAACAGCTCCACCTCTAATATAAAGTTGAGGGGCATCTCATCTTTACGGGATATGTTTCCCGTCCTCTGGCACTTGTCACATTTCTCTAAGAACTCTCTTGCATCCTTGAAGATTGTGGGCCAATAATATCCACTTTACAACACCTTCTGTGCAGTCCTGTTGGCTCCAAAATGTCCTCCGTAGTCAGATGCATGGCAGTGCCACATAAGATCTGGCACTTCAAATTCAACAACACACCTACGAATAACACCATCAGCACATTGAAAATAAAGAAAAGGGTTATCCTAGTGATACTTCCTTGTATCATGAAGGAATTTCTTTTTCTGCTGCCAAGTAAGATCATCAGGCATTAATCCAACAGCTTTGTAGTTTGCAAAGTTCACAAACCATGGACTCATAATAACCGCATCACTTGCTCATCAGGAAAGGACTCACTAACCTATATTTTAGGTCCTTCTTGCAAGTCCTTATCTTGAATCCTAGACAAGTGATCGACAACTTTATTTTCCACTATAGCTTTGTCTCTGATTTCCAAGTCAAACTGCTAGAATAGGAGCATCCAACGCAACAAACATGGCTTTGCATCCTGCTTGGTCATCAAATACTTAAGAGCAGCATGGTCAGTAAATACGATTACTTTAGAACCTATCAAATAAGGCCTAAACTTATCTAATGCATAAACTACTGCTAACATCTCTTTTTCAGTGGTGGCATAATTGACTTGTGCCTCATTAAAAACCCTGCTAGCATAGTAAATAACATGCAATAATTTATTCTTACGCTGACCAAGTACAACACCCATTGCATATGCGCTCGCATCACACATGAGTTCAAAAGGGAGACTCCAATCCAGAGCCGTCAGAACAAGCGTTGTGGTAAGCTTTTCCTTTAGCACATTGAATGCATTGAGGCAGGCTTCATAAAAAAGGAACTCATTTTCCTTCACTAACAGTTGGCTAAGAGGCTTTGCGATCTTTGAGAAATCCTTAACGAATCTCCGATAAAAACCTGCATGGCCTAAGAAACTTCGCACACCATTAGCATTAACAGGAGGGGAAAGTTTTTCAATTAACATTAACTTAGCCTTATCAACTTCAATTCCTTTTTCAGAGATTTTATGGTCTAACACTATACCATCTCACACCATAAACTGGCACTTTTCCCAGTTTAAAACCAAATTGGTGTCCAGACATCTTTTCAAAACTTTAGCTAAATTAACTAAGCATGAATCAAAAAAAGAACCAAAAACAGAAAAATCATCCTTAAATACCTCTAAACATTTTTCTATCATATCAGAGAAAATAGAAAACATACACCTTTGAAATGTCGCAGGCGCGTTGCAGAGGCCGAATGGCATCCTTCTGTAGGCAAAAACTCCAAATGGGTATGTGAAAGCTGTCTTCTCCTAATCCTTTGGTGTTACTGGGATTTGGTTATAGCTGGAATAACCATCCAAGAAACAATAAAAGGCATGTCCGGCTAACTTTTTCAGCATCTGATCAATGAAAGAAAGGGGAAAATGATCCTTAATTTCTTGTAGCATCGTTCAGTCTTCTGTAGTTCACATACATCCTCCAACCAGTGATAGTTCTTGTGGGGATTAACTCATTCTGCTCATTTTTCACAATAGTAACTCCTCCTTTCTTTGGAACTGTCTGTACTGGACTTACCCATGCAGTGTCAGAAATTGGATAAATCATTCTAGCATCCATGAGCTTCACCACTTCTTTGCGGACTACTTCCTTCATTGTGGGGTTTAGTCTTCTCTGAGGCTGTCTCACAGGTTTAACATAGTCTTCCATCAGAATCTTGTGAGTACAGAAAAAAGGATTGATACCCTTCAAATCAGAAATAGACCAACCAATAGTTGTCTTGTGCTCCTTAGTACTTTCAACAGCTTCTTCTCTTCATCCGTAGAAAACTCCTTATTGATGATGATAGGGTATTGCTCTTCATCTCCCAAGAAGGCATACTTAAGAGTTTTAGGTAACTCTTTCAATTCTGTTTTTGGTACTATTGTAACTAAGTCATTTTCTTTCTTTTCTAGCACCTCAAAAACATCAAGTCTGAAACAATCAAGTCATTTTCTTTCTTGATCATCAATGTTCTCTTCCTTGACCACCTTTTCCAATACATCAAGTCTGAAACAATCACTTTGGTCAGATGAATTCTTCATAGCATCAAAAACATTGATAGTGATTGTCTCATCATTCATCCTCAATTCGATCTTTCGTTGTTCTACATCAATCATAGCTCGAGCTGTAGCCAAGAACGGTCTACCCAACAGAAAGGGTATTGCACTCTCCTCTTCCATGTCCAACACAAAGAAATCGGCAGGAAAAATAAACTTGTCAACTTTAACAAGGACATCCTCGATGACTCCATTAGGTCTTCTCAAGGAATGGTCAGCAAGCTGTAGAGAGACCATAGTTGGCTTCAATTCAGTAATTCCTAATGACTTACACACCGATAGTGACATCAGGTTGATGCTTGCTACAAGATCACAGAGTACCCGGCCAACATTAGTGTTGCCTATCGCAATTGGGATGTTGAAACTCCCAGGATCTCGAAACTTTTGTGGGAACTTTTTCTGTATAATGGCACTGCACTCCTCAGTAAGTGCTACTGTCTCACAATCCTGTAACATATGCTTTCTAGACAACAAATCTTTCATAAATTTAGCATAGTTAGGCATGTTTGGTAAAGCCTCAGCAAAAGGAATATTAATATGCAACTTTTTAAACATATCTAAAAACCTGGCATATTGTTGCTTCTGTGCCTATTGCTTGAGCTTCACGGGGTAAGGAGGTTTCTCAAAACGAGAATAATCAGTCATCTTCTTCGGAGTTCCAGCAGGTTGCTCCTTTTCCTCACCTTTTTGCTCTGGCTCTTCAATGCTTGCAAGAGCTTCCACTTCTTTTTCTGGTTCCTCATTGATCTTTTCCTTCACCGCCTTGGGTTTCTC
Source organism: Gastrolobium bilobum (assembly GCF_033153095.1). Lineage (NCBI taxonomy): Eukaryota > Viridiplantae > Streptophyta > Magnoliopsida > Fabales > Fabaceae > Gastrolobium > Gastrolobium bilobum. The sequence continues at coordinate 60,006 of NW_026899528.1, forward strand.
TTGAGGTGTGACCATAATACTACTCCTAGTTATAATGGATTTGCAGTGCTCCTTCGGATTCACAATGGTATCACTCGAAAACTGCCCCTGAGTTCTTTCTGCTAGCTTCTTAGACAATTGGCCTATCTGATTCTCCAAGTTTCGGATGGAAGCATATTGGTTCTTATGGTAGGCTCTTGTCTCATTCATAAAAGCATCAGTAGTCTGGATATGATCATTGGTAGTCTTCGAAAGTTGCAGCATTGCTTTTTCCAATTCAGATGGCTCCTTTTGTGGAAGAGGCTGAGGTTGTATGTAATTATTGGATTTGTAATCCAAACCTTCCCCTTGAATTCTCCTTTTAAAAGTTCCTTCCTTGAGCACTATTATGATTCCTCTGGAAATTGTGTGATGGCATTGGATCGTGCCAGACTCCATTAACTTGGAACGGCTCAACTCCAATAAGTGTTGGACACTCATTGGTCTCGTTCTCCCCTTTGCAATATTCACAGTTAACTGAATTAACTTGAGTTGTAGAAACTTGCATCTTGTCTAACTTGGCATTCATACTGGCGAGCTGTTGAGAAATAACTTTTTGCTCAGCTAACGCCGCATCATTTTCCCCAATTGAAGAAGTCATTTCTTTGGTTGAACTGGTGGAATTGCCATAGATGCATTTTCATTCCTTGCCATGTAGTCAATCAGCTCTAAAGTTTGAGCTGCTGTTTTCTTTCATATGGTTCCACCAGCTGCACCATCGACAACCATTCTGGAATCTGGTGTCATCCCATTGTAGAAGATTCTGACTTTCTTCCCGTCTGGCAAATCGTATTGAGGGCATTTTCCGATCAGTTCTTGGAATGTGGTCCAGGCTGCACACAGAGTCTCTCCGATTGTTGAGTGAAGTTGGTAATTTCATTTACCAACTTGTTGTACTTTTCCATGGAAAAGTGCTCAGCAAAGAATTTGGCCGCCAACTCATCCCATGTTCTGATACTGTTGGGGGCTTGTCGATCCAACCATCTGAGAGTTTTCTCGGTCATAGCAAAAGGAAACAACCATAGTCTGATTGCCTTATCTGATACCCCATGATGCTTGGTTGTATCACAGATTCTTAGAAATCTGTCTATGAAATCATGGGAATCTTCATAATCTTCCCCGCCAAAAGGATTTTACTCCACCAATCCTATTAGTGACAGATGAATGTCATAATTGTTGGCATCGATTCGTGGTCAGACGATGCTAGAGTTCGGCCTTGTGAAGAGAGGAGCAAGGATTGACTCCATCAATTCACCTTCCGATGGTGGATTTGGAGCTGCCATCTCTGGTTCTGTGTTTGGCTTTGAATTCGAGGGCTCTTCTTGTTTTCTTTGCTTGGCTAGCTTCCGGTTCTTCTTTTCAGTCTTCTCGATTTCTGGATCAAACTGCAAAGTTTATCGGTCTACTTTACCTCGCATAAACTAAAGCAAACATATTAGTAACAAAACAAAATCCAATCAAGAAAATCAAAAATTATTGATAAATTTTGGCGTATTCAATCCCCGGCAATGACGCCAAAAACTTGTTGCAAAATTGGCAAGTGTACTGTTCGTTTCAAGTAATAAGTGATAAGTAGAGTGTCGTCTCCACGAAGATTGAGGCACCAAATTTATTATAACTATTTGTTTCTTGTCGGATTGATAAAATTGGTTTAAAGAACAATTGTTGTTTGTGAAAAACAAGAACAAATTAAGAAAGTAAAAATAGTTTCCAAGATTCTTTTTAAACTCAAGAACAAAAGATTAATGATTGAGAAAATATTTAAGAAAATAATGCAGTAAAGAGAAACAAACACCTTTATGTTCCCCGCCTTGTAACCTGAATTAACGTTTACATTTAACTTTGCAATTGATCAAACGATTCACTATCTTTTATTTAATTGGTTAATCCCTAATTCCTTAATGACTTTAACCTTATTAACTCTATTAGAATCATAATCCCTTAGAAATCTCTTTTCAAGTCAAGCCTTAGAATCAGTGAATCTTTAACGTTTGTGGTTCATGTAGCCTATCCCTAGTGCATATATGAACAATTATCTTACCTTTTGTTAGGAATTAGAATCCCAATATCCCTATTGGAAACCCTAACCCTCGCAATCCTAATAGATTGATCGGTTCTAGAAGAATTATAAGATGTAGAACAAGACAAAATAATCTCAATTGGAATAATTAAATATAATTTTAAACAAACTACAAGGGGTTCACATTAAGGGTTGTGACCCTTACCACAATAAATGAAGACTAGCAAGATATAATCATTCTGACAAATTAAAGAAGGAAAAAGAATTCATAAAAGAATAAACAAAAAGACAGAGAAGATGAAGAAGAAATCTTGAATCTTCAACTTCTCTGAGTGTTAATGTTCAACCTTCAATCTTTAGAGCTTCCTCTTAATTTTTGTGTTTTGTAATTTCTTTTGCTAAAAGGATCCCTCTTTTAGGGCTTCTGCTTCCTTTTTATATCCAACAGTCCCCATCAGGTCATAATCTTCTGAGAGATTTGATTTAATTTCTGTTTTTAGCAAAATCCACAAAATCAGGAAATGCACTCGCGACGCCCGCGCGATAAGCGTTAATTCCGCGCGATCAGTGCGGGCAATCAGTGAAGAACATCTGCAATTGGCGCGATCAGCGTGGTATCCACGCTAGCTGCGTGAAAAGACAGTGAGTTTGGCCATTTATCCTCCTTCTTGGCGCGATCAGTGTAAGAACCTGCACCGTTATATTAGGAATTTAATTAATTTAATTATGAGTTGTGAGATAAATTCCATAATTGATCTTGAATAATTACGAGAGGGCTTAAATAATTATAGTAAGTGATTAATAATGTTGAAAGTCGCTCTTCTTACGAAAAGTGCAGATACCGGTTCTGCTTCACGGTATAAGAGCGTACCGATGAAGTATCCTGAAAAATTATAATAAGTTTGTGAATATTCCTAGAATAATATATAGGACTTGTATAGCAAGTTTGAAGTCAAAATAATGAGAACTGATGTCAGGACTAATACCGGCCATGTAAAAATGCGTACCGGCGAAGTGCTGCAAAAATTATAATAAAAATATGACAAATCCTAGAAAAATGGCTAGGTTCAGAATCTTAAGTTTGAGATTAAAATGATAAGCGGAGCTATTAGTGCTAATCAGTGAGATTAAACATAATACGCATATAAATAGGTGTGCACAGATTTCTAGGTCAAAAAAATACACTACCTACGTTCCTCCATTTCTGATATTGAGCTCTCCACCTTGCCACCTTCATTTTTCTTCAAGAGAAAGCCCAAGTAATCAACTTTCTTCACATTTCCTTCATTAAAACACTATGGCTTGGTGTGGGTTAGCTTTGTGAGGGAGAAGAATGCCTTTTTTTGAGTTGTCCAGCCTCTGAGTTGAGAGTGTGAGGGCTGACTCCACTGTATTGGGAGGTGTGAGCCATTTTCTTGGCATTTGATGATCCAAGAAGCTATCTTTGGAGAGAAAGGATCAATCTTGTGGGTGCATTTCCGTGGCCTTGTGTAGTCTGACCTTTGGAGTTGCATAGAGAGCTCCAAGAGCACCCATTGTTTCTGTTTTGAGCCTTTGGGGTATGTTACTCACCTTTGATCAAGAGTTTCTTTGTTAAAGATCAAGTCTTGGCATGAAAAATGATAGGATTAAGTAGCTAACATAATCACTGGTCTAAATGGGCTTAAAGATGCATGTCTTAACGTGTATAAGTGTTAAAAACTGAGTCTTGAATCGATATCTTCGCGAAAATGCAGAACTGCATTGTGTCACGAAATATCTGGATATGATATCCGGATATGGGGTTGGAGATATCCGCATATGGCCCCGTGAAATATCCGGATATTCTGGGAATTTCGAGTTGGGTACTGTTCTGTTCATACATAATGGTATATTGGGTTTATGGACCCATGATTGGTTAATGTGAACCTCTGTAATAATTGAACTAAGTCAGAATCACTTAGATTAAGGACTTATGGTTTTGGGAGAAGCCTAAAGAGCACTAAATGAAAAAGGAAATGTTGTCATAACGAAATGAACCTTTAGAGTATGAATATTGATAATGTTTCTGTTATAAACAGACCGTGAGTGTTCTGTTTGTGGACCTTGGGCTAGTGTGGACTTTGGCTTAGATTGTTAGCTTGCGAGGTAAGCTTTCGTGTCCTCGGTTTTGCCCATTATTGGTTCCACCATACCTCATGGAGGGATGGTTTATATGCATAATGTGTTTTCATGAAATGATGATTGTTGAAATGCTATTGAGCTGTTAAGTGCAAGTGCCTTATGATATGTATGTGGTATTCCACCTAGACGGTAAGCCTGAGTATGTAGCGCCATACAAGATGGTGATTCTGTGGGTGAGGTACAAGCGGTGTTCCTTGTACTGTAGGTTGTAGACATATGTAATTTCTACATGTTTATTCTCTGGCCAGTAGAATTATTACACACATGACATGGACATATGCTGCATTGCACAAATTTTGGAAATTATACTGTTTTAGAACTTATATTGTACATGTATGTGAGCTTGGGATGGAGAGATCCTTGAGTACCCCTTGTCTTACTGAGATTTCTTTTTAGAGATCTCACACCGTGTTGGGGCACATTCTCACCCCTTGCCTGCTTTGTGATTATGCTTTATTTTCATTTTCATGTTATTTGAGTTGAGGCTTGGTTTGGCTTTATTGCCTTATTTGGTAAGTATGGGGGTTGTCCATGCCACATTGTTTTGACTATGTTTATTTAGACTTGAGTTGTATAATGTATCAGGATATTGTCTGGACTACGTGTTGTAGTTCTGTGATCAGATACACATCTATATATGAGGTTATTAAGTTAGTTCTTTATTGCAATTTACATACAACCAATATTTTGAAAAAAGATTAAGTAATCAACTTGGTTAGTAATAATGACGTCATAATTGAAAAGAAAAAGTTAGCTTCCGCATTTAATTAGCTGCGCCACTACTATTTGTATGATAATACACCAGGTGCACACAGGGTGTTACAATTAGCGTGGTGAGGCAGTGATCATGGCGCGATCCGCGCCATTCTCAAGCTGTTCGCGCGAGATGATTGTCTGCAACAGTGGCTTTTTGCATACTTTTCTCCTATAAAAACATAGAATCAAAGTGAGAGTATGCTTGAAGGTGGATTATTAATAATTCCTTAAAAATAATAACTTTTATCACTGAATAACTGTAAAATCCTTATTCTTTTTACTCTTAAATATCTATATCCTGAAGGCATATCAATACGCACAGGTCGGGTTTTGGCAAAGGGCTGATATTTCTCAAACTTGTTAAGGGTGATGATGAAGCATCATCATCAACTGCTATGCGCAGCTTATAGGGTGACTTGCTGTGGTGTTAGTTCTTGATTTGCATATAGAAGGTGATGAGACTTCATTTTCAAACCTTGTAGTGTGCCTCTTGTACAATACCATATGGTTTTTGTTCATTAGAGTTAGAGCATTTGTTTCTTCAGGACCCAATTTCAATTATTGTTCATTTCCAAACCTTGAAGTGTGCCTCCTGCGTAATTGCCACCCATGCATTTCTTTTAGAAACCATCATGCTTCTATTCCTGATTCTTTTAATTTTAATTAATTTTGGTGCATTTCTTTTGAGGCACTGGTAGCTTTCTTCTGCAACTACTCTTGTTAGTTCTTTACAAACGGGTTTATTTTATTGCTTTGAAAATTTATACTTTCTCTAGAATTGCTTTTTTCAAAAGCACTTCAAAAGAATCATTATTAGTGGAACCCAAAAAAAAAAAAATACTATGGTAGGTTGTGTTTATATTTTCTGCTTTTGAGGAAAAGTTTCTAATACTTTTTAGGATTTTATAAGAGTTATGTCGTAGGAAAAATGATTTTTCGTTTTGCGTGCCGTAATTTTTATTTTTTTTTCTTCTTCAAAAAATGTGAGTTCCACAAAATATTGTGCATGTAAAAAAATTTATTGTGTCATGTTAAATGACAAATGCAAATCCCTACTTTTTATTCAATAACGGACAAAACATTAAAATTTGCTGCTACATAAAAGCAAACATGTTGCTGACAGGTCAAACATCATCGTTTTGCTAGAAAATTCAAATTGCAGCAGCATAGCCAAACCGGCACTTATTATACCATATAATGTAAAAATGCTTCCCAAATAAAAATAAAGCAAGAATCTGGACCACACTGGACTTTTATTTTATTTTATTATATAATAGTAGTATTTTTTTTTTCTTTTAATTTCGGTTCTACCCATGCATGGTTTCAAACATACGAAGCTAGATTAAAGGATATTTTTCAGTTAAATCTTTATTGTGATTATTTGGAGAAAGGACATCCTTGAGAAGTTGCTGAAGTTTTGGTGTTATCTTCTGTGTGCTTCCCAGAGAGAAGGTCTCCCAGTAATTCTGCAGGGTCGTAATAAATCTCCACCTCTTCCACTTTCAAATTGTTGTCAACCTGTCAGAGAAATCAATGTTCATAATTGTGACAAAGCCTCAAATAAAATTCATTTTATAATCTATCAGTAGCAGTAAAATCTCATTAATATTTAGCACATGGTCAAATCTCATTAATCTCATTAATTGTTTTAATATATGTTTTATGGTAGATTTGGATCCCTTCTTTTTCTTTATTATTATAAATAGTTCTGTTATTTATGCATTTGATATTGCACATTTCCTAGACACAATGTTAAAGATATTTATACTATTGAGGTGTTAGTGAGCTACAAATCTATTTTCAGTTTGATAAGCAATCAATGCACACACATATATATACATTGATGTTGAGTAAATTAATATGTATTATACATATTGACCAATAATTTACTCAAGATCAATGCATATATATATATATATATATATATATATATATATATATATATATATATATATATATATATATATATATATTATTTGTATAAAGCAATCAATACATATTGACCAATAATTTACTCAACATTAATAGGCATATATAATAAGTGTGAAATCTTTGTGTAGAAGCAACACATCCTTTTAAAAAAAAGAAGAGAATGACCTCTTCTCTTAGTGATACGCAATGAAAAGTACAAAAAGTAATAGTTTTCCCTGCCTATTTTATTTTCAAATTTGATTTCATCCACATGAGGGTGGATTCTTCTATTCTCATTTTTTTTTATACCAACCATAATTATTTCTCTGAGGCTAGTCGACTCCGATATTCCTATAAGCTTAATTCAACTTTTTTAGCCGAATCGAATCTAAATTCTTTTTCCACCTGCTTAGCTTATGTTGCCAACTGAACTATAACCGTTGGATTCTCATGTTATTTAATATGATTATGTCATGTGAGAGAATCCTAAATATTCAAACTAATGCCGGTTGATCTTGTCGTTCTCTATCCCAACAATTTTTTTTCGCTCATCTCACATCACCATTGGTGATTTGTTTATGAATAGTTACAATTTATATGTGATATACATATTATCCGTCGCTTCATCAATTATTCGACTAGTCCGATTTGAGTCGGGTAGGATCACGTGAGTGACAAAGCTTTCCTTAACAAGTTTTTAACTCAAGATTATGAAAGACATAATACAGTCAAAGTAGAAACTGATTCAATGCATATATATACCTTGAGAGTTCCCAAGCCATAGAATTCAACCATCTTCCCGGTAGGAGCATGTCCCTTAAAAGGACCCTCAAAGATGCCCCAGTGCCTAAACTTGAAGGCAATTTCAGGGGGTCCAGTAAAAACTTTGATCACTTCCCATGCAAATCCGCGAGGAAAAGCTGATCTGAAGGCATCATGAGATGATTCAAAAGTCTCTTCATCAGCTTTGTAATACTTGAATTCATCTGGAAGGGAGCTTTTCAACAAAGCATTATAACTTCCCAAGCTTAGAGTTTCCTCTCCAGATAATCCCTCCCTCCCTGCATATGTTACATGTTAAAATATTTGATTATATTGAACATCTATATTCAATACAAATATTCCAAAAAAGTCTTCAACAAATGGAAAAAGAAAAAGAAATTTGATTCAATTATTATCTGTTAGCTAATTCACCTCAAAAAACAAATATTTTTTTGCCTAAAATGTTCTAAGATTTGTGTTCTCCGAGGATAAAAAACCCATGTCCAATTGAAGGTTGTCAGCTACACTCAACACTTGATCATAACTTTCTATCGGTATATTTATTACACAGGTCTAATCTGGTTTAACGTGTTGAACCAATCATTTAGTGATTAAATCAATAACCCATTAATTCAATGTCCTAACAAAGTCAATGACCTATCCGAATTTAATAACATTGTGTAACAGTGAAAAATAATATTAATGTAATATGAAGATTTTGTCCTCTAATAAAAGTGAAAAATAAGTTGTATAAGAGTTCCAGCGCACCACCAAACACATGGAATAACTGATATGAAATTGTTTCAGCTTAATCGGTGGTCTTGAATTCAAATCCTTCAGAAGCAATTGTGTTAAAAACTTGATAAAATTTTTTTTGCCGCATATATGATCCTACTTAACTCGAATCGGACTAGTCGAGTAATCGATTAAATAATAGATAATTTATATATAAACAAAAAGCGCAGCTCACGAGTCTAGAACATATCTCTTTTTGGAACAGGCAAAATCTGAAGAGATTAATACTTGGGAAAACTTTATCCATCACCTCCTTAGTAGTCAATCAAATATTCGGAAAAAATAGAGAATAGCGATAACATACTAAATCATAACATCTACCAAACCCGAAATTTATGAGGGGAAAAGAAGGAGTGGAAACAAAATTTGAAACATGTTTAAGCACTGCTTACCATTAACAAAGATCTTAAACTTTTCAGGATTTATGGTCTTGAAGTCCTGCATACGGGTCTTGTGGGAGAGCTCCATCTCCCATGATTTTATGGCGTTTTGCACTGTCTCCTCTAATGATCCTTCTGGCCATTCCTGCAAATATACAAATTTTCAGTGACCCTACAATCTATACAAATTTTAAGCACACCTTGGTTCGGCCTTCTTCAAAGAGCTTGTTGACATCATCATAGGTGGGTGGTCCACCATGTCTCCACTGGGTTGTATCTGCCTCATCATGTAAGAAAGATCTGTATTTGTCAGATGGTATTTCTTGGGTAGCCATCTCAATTTGTGGGGGAGCTTAGGCACAAAATGGGAAGTATAAGAAGACGGTTATCATGCTGTACAACATAAGGAGTTTATATAAACACCGACCTCATGTCCTTATCTTGGAAACATAATAAGATAAGGTTTTTCTTCTATTTCTTTCTGGGTGGTTTAATGTTTATTTTTTAAGAGATAATTTTATCGTCTATACATATATAAAAGTGTGTGGAATGTGAGAAGAGAAAATGAGAAAACATGGACTCTATATTTTTATGTATTTGTAAGAGATAAATTTATTTCCTATAACATGAATAAACTCTTTCTTAAATAAGGATATTATTTCTCGTATTGAATGAGACAACACATAAAAAATAGGTGAGATCTATTAAGGAGAAGCAAGAGAAATGAAATAAGTGGATCCCACTCCTTTTTTAGTTCACCAAATCCATCATTCTTCTTCGTTTCTTCTTTGATTTTTTTATTGGATTGTAGTAAGGTTGTTCTACATCTGTTTTGGTTCGATTTGTTGTTGCAATTCATATTTGTGGAGTGGAGTGATCCTATTAGTGTATATAGCACTACTGGAAAAGTCACGAATAGCGAGGAAAATTTGCGAGGGAAAAATTCCCTTTCAAACTGCGACGGAATTTGCAAGGGAAAAACAATTGCGAGGGAAAACAGACAAGATTTTCGTTACTACATTGCCGTCGCAGAATCCCTTGCAGTTCGGTCGCAATTTCGTCGCAATTTGCAAGGGAAATTGAATCCCTCGCAACAATCATAAGTCTGTGACGGAAACAGCGAGGGAAAAAATTGGCGACGGAAGTTCCCTCGCAAAATTTAGGATCTGAAAATTGCAACTGAAATTTTACAATTTCCCTCACAAATTCCCTTGCAAATTGCGAGAGAATATATTCCCTCGCATATGGCGAGGGATTATATTCCCTCGCAATTTGCGAGGGAATTTGTGAAATATATTTACTCACAAAATTCAAAAATAATATATAAATCAAATTTAAAAGGGATAAGGGTATAAATTAGTCGCTGTATCATGCGTATGAGAAAAAATCATTAAATACGTCGTCGCATCCTTTATGGTAGACATTGAGTGCATGTAGTGATAGTAGTGCCTATGTGAGCTAGTCATAGGAAATATAAGACTCTGTTGATATTTAAGGTGTTTGTAAAAATTGTTCAATAATGAGAAGCAGAGAAAAATGTCTGAAAGATTCTTGTTCCAACCACCCTCGTCGTCATCACTGTACAAATTAAATGAAAAGTGACACATGCTTCCGATGCCACCAAAAAAGGCATTGTTCTTTGTAGTTGGGCTTTAACCACTTAATTAAAAGTCAACTCCAGCCAAATAAAGAAAGCTAGGGTTCCTAATTCAAGATGTTCAGCAGCCTTTTGAACGTGCATGAATAGCGTTTTGAAGACAAGGGAATATGAAAATCAGTCACTATAAGAGAAAATAGAGAGAGAGAGCCATTTCAGAAACTTCACAGAAGAATTGAAGAAGGAGTAATCTTTGATCATTCTACGATATATCTTTCATCTACCGTTCGGTCCAGCTGAGATTCTGTTAGTAGCATCACCAGAAATTCGAAACGAACACTACTATGTGTGTACGATTCTACTGCAGGCAACAATCTGGAGAGAATGTTTTTTTTTTCTTAAGTTCACTATTGGATCGTGCTGAAATACTTTAAGCAAGAGTTACACTCATTATACTTCATATCTAACGGTCAGTTTGTCGATTGGAGCTCTCTCTCTCTCTCTCACACACACACACACACCCACATATATAACTTTGAATGTGTGTGAGTAGCATTTTACTGACAATAATACAAGCGAAATCAATCACAATAAGAGAAAAGAGAGAAAAAACCTTCAGAAAATAAGCCAATTTAAGAACAAGAATGAACAGTCCTTTATCATTTTTCGATATGTCCTCATCTACCGTCCGATCGAGCTGAAATTTTGTTGGCATATTCCTGACTCATCATTATTCATATCCAACGGTGGCATTTCTGGTTGGAGGCATGTAGCATCACGAGAAATTCCAAACCGAAGTGATTGATGAGGCGAATCCTTCGTTTGCAGCGGAGCCACGTAATGTGCGTATTGGTTTATGTTCGGATGAGTTTGCTCCTTTCAATCAGACGGGTAGGAATTATTCTTGTTGGCCCGTTATTGTGACGCCATATAATCTCCCACCTTGGATGTGCATGAGAAGAGAGTTCTTGTTTTTAACACCATTAATTCCTGGACCTTCCAATCCAAAAAAGAAGATAGATGTATACCTCAGGCCTCTGATAGACGAGTTGAACATGTTATGGAGTGCAGGGGTTCTGACATATGATGTATCGTTGAGGCAGAATTTCACCATGCGGGCTGCCTTGATGTGGACAATAAATGATTTTCCAGCATATGGGATGTTGAACGGATGGCAGACATCGGGGAAGCTTGCATGTCCGGTATGTTTGGAACAAAATAAGGGTTTTAGCTTGCAACACAGTCACAAGGTGTGTTGGTTTGACATTCATCGACGATTCCTGCCACTCGATCACCCGTATAGGGGAAATAAAAAAGACTTCAGGAGAGGTGTTGTCGAAAGGGCAGACGCACCTCGTCGGTTAAGTGGCCAAGAAATATAGGAGAGGGTGAAGAACATTCCAAGTGTTGAAGAGAAGCCTGCTTCCGACGATCCTGAGGGAATGGCGATGATCACCATTGGAACAAACGTAGCATCTTTTGGGATCTACCATATTGGAAAGATCAATTGTTAAGACACAACCTTGATGTTATGCATATAGAGTGGAATGTGTTTTGCAATATTTTATATACTGTGATGGACACCAAGGGAAAGACGAAGGACACTCTAAATGCAAGACTGGACGTAAAGGCGATTTGCAGAAGACCTGGTTTAAATTTGGTTGAAACTCCAACCGGGCGGACTTTGAAACCTCAAGCGCCGTACACACTGAATAAAGTCCAGAATTTAGAAATGTTGCGCTGGGTTAAGGACCTTAAATTCCCAGATGGTTATGCATCCAAGTTGTCGAGGTGTGTTGACATGAACGGGGCAAAGTTATTCGGTATGAAGAGTCATGATTGTCATGTTTTCTTTCAGAGATTGTTGCCATGGGCTTTCAAAGCATTACCGAAGAAAGTGTGGGGTGTATTGACCAAACTTTCAATGTTCTTTAGAGAAATTTGTTCTTCTCAACTTAATGCTGAAAGGTTACGACATCTGGAGTCGAGCGTGCCAACACTACTATGCAAATTAGAGATGGTGTTTCCTCCTACATTTTTTGACTCAATGGAACATTTGCCTGTTCACTTGGCCTATGAAGCAAGGGTTGGAGGTCCACAACAATATAGATGGATGTATCCATTTGAGAGGTTAGTTTTTTATCCAAACATTAATTGCGTCACACGATGCTACAAATTATAAGAACCCTAATATCTATTCATAGGTTTGTACGCACACTGAAGATGAAGGTCAGTAACTCGAGGCATGTTGAAGGATCTATCGCCGAAGCGTATCTCGTTGAAGAGACTGGTAAATTTTCATCGTACTATTATCCTCCTGAATTTATATCAAATTGGAGAGGAGTCCCTCGAAATGATGATGGCGGTGATACGAGTGGTCAGATATCACTATTTAATTATCTAGGCCGATTCGTGGGAAGGCAAAGGGCATCAATTCTAGAGGGACGGGATAAGAACGTTGCAGAGTGGTACATTCTAAACAACTCACCAGAGGCCGCTCCGTACATAGAGTAAGATTTCATTTTTGAACTTAGAGATGATGTTTCCATTACGCGACTATATTTGGTTTATGGGTAGTTATCCTTATGAGTTTTATAATATTTTTTTCCTTACAGAAACTTTTCCAAATTGACACGTTCGAATAATCCTTTATGGTCAGATTCCGAAGTTGATCAACATGTTACGTCTGAATTTCCTCAATGGTTTGAGGAGTACTTCATACAAAACCAATCGGTTGTCCATGATGTTGCATATATTTTATCAAGTGGTGCTGCAAGATTTGTCACCCGATTCAGAAAATATATAGTCAACGGATATAGATTTGCAACTGTAGAAGCGAATCAAAATATGTCATGTTGTAATTATGGTGTATGTTGTCGAGGTGGGCAAGTCGACGGTGCTAAGGGCGATTACTACGGGAAGTTAGTTGATATCATTCTTTTGGATTACAAGTTGGGCAAATCGGTTACTCTCTTTAAATGTGATTGGTTTGATAACACGTCACGTGGGACAAAAGTTGACCAGTATGGAAATGTTGAGGTCAATTGGTCAAGTAGTTATGCACTTGGCTACGACCCATTTATACTTGCTCAACAAGCGGAACAAGTTGTTTACACATTATACCCTACTTCCCAACAAGGGTGGAGAGGAGTTATCAAAACCAAAGCCCGGAATATTATCCCTAAGTCGATGGAGTCAGACTCAAATGATGTGACTGATCCATTTCAGGATGATGGGGAACATGAACTGCCTGTAAATGTTGCAGAGGATGATGTGCCAAGTAATCTTTTTGATTCCGCTGGAGAGTTAGAGTTAATTCCTGTTATATTCGACAATGAGGAATCAGACGATGATGAACAAGATATTTATTCAGATAGTGAGCCTGAATTCGATGATTATGAGAGTCCAGAGGAAGGTGGGCAAGAAGAATTCGAAGAACAAGAATCGTCTGACTGATTTCAGTTATTCTTTCTTTAAGCTTATCTATTGTACTAAATACATAATTTTTATTCACAGGCCACATGTTATATGTATTATACAATTATGTTTTATGTTTTTTATCTTTTAGGATCTCTGAATGGTGTATGCATATTACTGACAAATGGATGGCCATAGTGGTAGACGTCGTATTGTATACTTATTATATTCATATATATTTTTGCATTATGTTTATAAGTTTTCACAGATGGTTCATACGGATGGGCGGACTGGTAGTAATGGTAATGTCGGTAGAGGTCGAGTTACAGGCCGTGGTGGCAGAGGAGGTAGGACGACACCATCTACCCACTCTGGTAGAGGTCGTAGAGCTTCCCCATCCCTCCTTCCACTTCAGATAGGATCATCACCATCTACCACCGACTCTATTATGGGAAGTGCGGGTATTCCTCACACTCCCTTTGACCCGATGGGGCCGACACAACAGGTTAAGTAAACCATCATTTTATGATTTAGATATATATTATAGTTTCTTTTAAGCATCTATGTACTAATTTCTTTAATGCTTAATATTTTTTCCATTTTGCAGGCTGCATCCTATGGTAAAGGTCGTAGAGCTTCCCCATCCCTCCCTCCACTTCAGGGAGGATATGCTAGCCGACTGAAGCCTAGTAAGCGGCCCTTTACCCAGGTTGACAGTGTTTCTGCAGGTAAACTCAATGCATAGTTAATTCTTTTATATTTTCAATCTTTATTCTATTAATATTTTATTTTAAACATTTAACTTACTGTTTTATAATAATGTATTTGCAGATGAGCTTAAAAGGATGAAGGTGTCCCACTCCCAGATTCAGGAGCAATTGCATGCTACGACGGAGGAATTGCATGCTACGAAAGAGCAGGTAGCTCAGCAAGCAGACTTTATGAAGCAGCAAGCTGACATCATGAAACAAATGCAGGAACAACTCCGACTTTTAATGCAGGACAAGGAAGCCAACTGCAACAAGTTGAAGGGACCAGCGCCGGATGATGACCCTGATGATGATGATGACTTTGCTAGGACTTTAGAGGCATACTAGTTGTTGTTTGTATGTTTTACTTCTTTTAGGACTTCAGAGATATATCAAATATTTTTTGTATGTTTTATTTTGTTTAGAACTTTAGAGACATTTTAGTTGTAGATTTGATGGTTGTTGTTGTTCACTTTTGTTGATATACTATTTAATTTTAATTTAATTGTTTATCTAGTATTTTTTTGGATTTCTGTTGCTCAATTTATGTATTTATGTTCATTTGGAATCCTTGTTGTTTACAGGAAAATTAACAAAAGTTTAATACATTTTTTTTTATTTTAATTCCAGAATTTGTGGCAGAAATTTTGAAAATTCCCTTGCAAAATTCGTAGCATTTTGCGAGGGAAAATCAAAATGTTCCCTTGCAAATTTTGCAACGAAAATTTAATACATCCCTTGCAAATTCTGCTACGGAAATTTGCGAGGGAAATTATACTCAAAATTTCCGCCGTAATCTGCGAGGGAAAAACACTGTAGATAGGTCTGTTGTTTGCGAGGGAAATTTACTTTTTTACAAGGGAAGTTTTCCGTTGCAATTTGCGAGGGAATTGTCATATGACAAATTTCCCTTGCAAATCTATTTGCGACTAGGGTTTTAGAGAGGGAAGGTGTTCCCTCCCAAATTCCGTCGCAGACATTTTTTGCAAGGGATTTTGGCTGTTTTGCAAGGGAATTTGTCCCTTGCTGATTGTGAATGTTCAAGTAGTGAGGTTGAGAAAGCACCAAGACTATTTAAGATTCTTGTAAAATTTCATTGTATATCGATTTCTCAGGCACTAGCTAGTTGGAAGTTTTGAGTTTAGTGGACGAGCTACATCAGTCTTGACGTAGCCCTCTATTGGTTTGAGGAAGGATGAGGATAAATCTTTGTGTTTGATCTTCTAAACTTTAATTTCTTTAGTTTCTAAATTTGATTCTTTGTTTGCAACTTTTTCACCTCTAATACAACTCTGTTTTTGGGTTAAAAAGGGTTTGATTTTTGTTATTTAACCTTTTTTTTTTAAGAAAAGGCCTTAGAGGAGTAGGTTTCTTGCAAAAGAAGTAACCACAATTCACCCTCTCTTGTGATGTAAAGTCATTCTTATTTAACACCTTTTTTTTCAAAGCAGTTAGGGTTGGCGACAGATGAACCATATGACAAGGAAGAAAAGATTGAGAGGAAGAAAACAAAAAAAAATAAAAAAAAATAAAAAATAAGTGGGCATTAAAATTAAAAAATACAAATATAAAAATAGAATAAAAATAAATGACCGTAAATATAAATAAGAGAAGAAAGACAAAAAGTAAAAATAAAAAATAAAAAAGTAAAGAAATAAATAAATAAAATAAATAAAAGAATAAGAAAAAATTAGAGAGGAAAAAAATTTAAATATATAGAGGTAAAACAAAAGTAAAGGAAAACGACCAAAAAGGGACTATTGAAACAAAGGACGAAAATGGGTCTAATCGTCCATAATGCTAATACCTATCCTCTAATTTGTACTAAGACACATTGTCTGCCAATATATATCCCACTGTAATAAGTCTTGTTTTACTACTTTCTCCCGACTAAGTTTTGCTTGGCCTCTTCCATTCTTTGTGACAAGCTCTTGGTAACAAACTTATTTCTTACGGGAGTATCTAGGGGTCTTTATATTATATGAAAAATCACCTCAATCTATGTTCACTCATATTTTCAACCACTAATACTACTACTACCTTTCTTCGAATATCTTCATTTCTCATCTTATCCATCCTTGTATCACAACACATCCACCTTAACATCCTTATTTTAGTTACTTATTTTATGCTCATGTTGCCTATGTGTTAGCTAACATTCAACTCCATAACAATACAAGCCTTACTGCTATTTTATAGAACTTTTGTTTTAACCTAAGAGGAATTAATCTTGCGTTCACACAAAATCCTTGATGCACTACACCATTTCATCCACCAAGCTTTTATTCTATGGTTTATATCATCATCATTCTCTCCACTCTTCTGCAAGATTGATCCCATATATCTGAAAATATCTTTCATGAGTACCCTTTGTCCAAGAAAATGCACAGAATCATGATCTCCATATCTTACCAGAGTAAACTCACATTTCATATACTTAGTCTCACTTTGACTTAGCGTAAATCCCTTGGCAAAAAAAAAAAAACGAAATATAATTATTTTAATAAAAATTATGGATACATAGTTTTTTTGAACCAATTTACGAATCTATTTCATCTAGTTTCGTCCAATTTAAACCAAACGCGTCTCACCCAAATTAAACGAAATAACCTAGGGAGTTTCACCCAATATAGCCGAAACTAGTCTTGCTCAAATCAGGCGAGATGCAGCACACTAATAAGGGATGCGTAGTAGTTGAACGGTAATATATGTGTTGCGAAATCGGCAAGTGTACCGTTCGTTTCAAGTAATAAGTTATAAGTAGAGTATCGTCTCCACGAGGACTGAGGCACAAAATTTATTATAACTATTCCTTCCTTGTCGGATAGATAAAATTGGTTTAAAGAACAATTGTTGTTTGTGAAAAACAAGAACAAATTAAGAAAGTAAAAATAGTTTCCAAGATTCTTTTTAAACTCAAGAACAAAAGATTAATGATTGAGAAAATATTTAAGAAAATATTGCAGTAAAGAGAAACAAGCACCTTTATGATCCCCGCCTTGTAACCTGAATTAACGTTTACATTTAATTATGCAATTGATCAAACGATGCACTATCTTTTATTTAATTCGTTAAGCCCTAATTCCTTAATGACTTTAACCTTATTAACTCTATTAAAATCCTAATCCCTTAGAAATCCTTTTTCAAGTTAAGCCTTAGTATCAGTGAATCTTTAACGTTTGCGATTCATGTAGCCTATCCCTAGTGCATACATGAACAATTATCTTGCCTTTTGTCAGGAATTAGAATCACAATATTCCTATTGAAAACCCTAACCCTCGCAATCCTAATAGATTGATCGGTTCTAGAAGAATGATGAAGAACAAGACAAAAGAATCTCAATTGGAATAATTAAATATAAATTTAAGCAAACTACAAGGGTTCACATTAAGGGTTGTGATCCTTACCACAATAAATGAAGACTAGCCAAACATAATCATATCTGACAAATTAAAGAAGGAAAAAGAATTCATAAAAGAATAAACCAGAAGACAAAGAAGATGAAGAAGAAATCTTGAATCTTCAACTTCTCTGAGTGTTAATGCTCAGGCTTCAATCTTCAGAGCTTCCTCTTAATTTTTGTGTTTTGTAATTTTTTTTGGCTAAAAGGATCCCTCTTTTAGGGTTTATGCTTCCTTTTTATATCCAACATTCCCCATCAGGTCATATTCTTCTGAGAGATTTGATTTAATTTCTGTTTTTAGCAACATCCACAAAATCAGGGACTGCACTCGCGACGCCCGCGCGATCAGTGCCAATTCCGCGCGATCAACGTGGTATCCACGCTAGCTGCGTGAAAAGACAGTGAGTTTGGCCATTTATCCTCCTTCTTGGCGCGATTAGCGTGGTGAGGCAGTGATCATGGCACGATCCGCGCCATTCTCACACTGTTTGCGCGAGATGATTGTCTGCAATAGCGGCTTTTTGCATACTTTTCTCCTATAAAAACGTAGAATCATAGTGAGAGTATGCTTGAAGGTGGATTATCAATAATTCCTTAAAAATAATAACTTGTATCCATGAATTGCTGTCAAATCCTTGTTCTTTTTACTCTTAAATATCTATATGCTGAAGGCAGATCAAACAATTCCCAGATTTAGATATTGATGTCCTCAGCAATAAATAAGATCAAACATTAGGCAACAAGGATTATGTCTGTGAGAAGAATTTATGTCACTTATGCACATTTCCACATTGAAGAACTCCAGAGTTATAATATGCCAGGCATGAGTGAATTCAGAGTTGAGAATTTTAAGAATCACTTTTATACAGGGAATTAGAATCTAGCTCAATCATTCCTTACCAAGATATTCACTGCACGCGTCACTCTTGTGTATTGGGTTTAAATCCTAAATCCGTCAGTGCAATAAGACTACCATAGGCTTGATCCTATTCTTAAATTTCTAAAGATGAGGAATGTATAAGACATGCATAATTAGATCCAAAGGTCTTTGCAGGGTTATAACTTAGCTTAGGCTGGGGTAGGAATATTTAGGAAGTGGCTAATTTTTATTGTGTGTGAGATTGAAACACAGATATTTGTTTTCAGGTCGTTCATACTGAGACACAATTTCACTTAGTTTTTTCCTTTCTATTCATACTTTTCCTTTTTCTTGACCTTTTCAAGCTTTTTCATTGCTATGCAAATTTCATTTTGTTCATTTTCTCTTTTGTCCCAAGCTTTTACTTTCACAATCACTTAACTTCCGTTAAATTTTTCCTGAATTTCTACAATCATTGTTTCAATCTTGTTCAAGGTGTGTTAACAGAAAAATAAGTTAAGTGTCTTATGGTTGAATTCAACAAGAACAACAGGCTAAAGCTCAAAGGTGATAGCAATGGAAAACTTTAGGGGTAAGCTATTTGGCCAAGTGGTTAACAAGAACAGAATTGCCTTTATCATTTCAATTTATGCATGCATTACAGAGAAACAGATCAAGTTCTAGAGTATTATCATAGTGAGGTCTCTCTAAAAAAAATTACTGTATAGGCTCAAACCTCACGGCTATGCAATCAAACTAGAATCTAAATTGTCATTTATCATAGCACATCATTTTCAACTCTCAACAAAGAATTCAATCAGGCGAGCAATAATAACTCATATAACTTCAATGCATTATTCAGAACATTTATTCATTATGACTTCTCACACAATATCCTATATGCTCTCTAAGATTTAATCATCTTATTGAATGAGTAGCTCACGAATATCCAGGTATGTTGCTCAGAGAATTTCTTCCATCAAAACAAAAATAACAAAACAAATTGAGACAAGAGGTTCAGATGTCTCTCCTGATTCAGAAATTTTTTTCTGTTAGATGTCTTTTCTGTGTGGTTCCTCTGTATCACATATAGTGCGCCCAATTCCCAGATTTGAAAAATTGTTGTCCCTAGCAATAAAGATAAACTAGTCGAAGAATAAGAACTTCTGCGCAGTCAAAACACATTCACACTGGTTAAAGCATGAATTCAAAATAAACTTAACAGGCAACTAAACTTCATAAAATCTCAATTGTCTCAACATAAAACAGAAATTTTAAAAACATAACCAAAATAACAATAAACTAAAGATAAAAGGTGGTGCATGGTAATCAGTCATCAAGCCACGACTCATCTATATCGTCCCCTCCAGCAGCCTGAGGTGTCTCTGTATGCTCTGCTGCTGGCTCAGAAGGAACTATAGGCTCAATGGGCATGCAAGGAGCTGGTGACGGTGGAAAGTGTGGTTGAAAAGAAGACGTATCCACTCCAGTGATTTGACAGATGCCCTCTAGCATGTGTGTCCAGTAGTCACTCTGTATGCTCAAACGGTCAAGCTGTCCCTGCATGTTCTGGATTTGTCCTTGCATAGTCAGGATAATAGGGGAATCTGCATAAAGATGCTGAGGTGGTGCTGGTCTCTGAGGTGCTGTGGATGTGGTGGCCTGAGATGCTGCAGCAGTTGGAAGGAGGTGCTCCGGATGTGGGCCATAAGGTTTATGAGGCCATATACGTGGGCTCTTCGTATTCAGGGAGGAAGGGGACATCTCTGTAGCTCTAATCATCTGCTTGTTCCGTGCATCTATAAGCATATCTCTGTAAGTAGCAAATGTCAGGGGTGAGACGACCTTCACATCCATAGGCTCCTCTGATGGTATCTGAACTCCAGCTTGGATGCATAAGTGCATAATCAGAGATGATGTGCAAGGAAAAATAGTCATGCTTATCATAAGGATTTTTGGGTAGAACCAACTAGCAACACCACCACTCTTTTAATCAGGAAATAAACACAAAGAAGAGAAATCTCTTACCTTATCGCCAGCCATAGTGATGCAAATGAGTGGTGAAAATAACCCACTTTGAATACCTTTGCTTGATTGAGTACGGTTATGGTGAACTAAGGCTATGAAGGAAAGGGAGAGGTTTGGCTTGGTGGTTCGGTGGTTGTGGAAGGTGTGGGTTATATAGAAGAAAATGGAAGGGGAAATTATAGTGAGGGAAGGAAGTAACAAGGATATGGAGAGGTGATTGAGGCATGGGAAAAGGTAGAGGAAAAAGTGGGGGGGGGGGGGGGAAGGGGAATAGGAAATGATAATGGGGAATGAGGGAAAATGGGGCGTGGGTTGTGGGTTTATCTTGAAGGTGGGAGGTAGGGTTATTTTGAACAGAAATCGCCGGCGTAATTTGCGCCACTACCACGCGAATCGCGCGACTAAACAGTGAGATGTAGAAGGAATCCATGCAGTTTGCGTCAGTCCTACGTGTTTGGCCAAGCTTATTCAATCCACGCTGATCGCGCCAAATTGACGCTACTTGCATGGATAGGAAGTAAGTTCCGGACATATTGACGCTATTGGCACCATGTCCACGCGGTTAGCACCCCATTCACGCTATTAGCGCGAATTGGCAGTGAAGAAGTGGAATGGACTTTTTAGGTGACTCAGTCAGCGCCAAATTAGCGCTATTCGCGCGGTGACTTGAATATGAAATTGCACCATTTATCTTATAACTCTACGACTCTAAAAATTAAAATTACTGACTCAATCTTGGGTTTCCTCCTAAGAAGCGCTCATTTAACGTCACGAGCCTGACGAGAATAATATAAGCTTCAGGTGAAGCCAAAGGGACAGAAATTGTGTCCATATTTACTTGTCCTCCATGGTATAATTTCAATCTACACCCATTGACCTTGAAAGGTCTTTCAGTATTGAGAGGGGAAATCTCAATTGTACCATATGGAAATATCTTCCTAATAACAAAAGGACCTGACCAACGAGACTTGAGCTTACATGGAAACAACCTCAGTCGAGAGTTGTATAGTAATACCTGTTGTCCTGGCTCAAACTCTTTTGGTTGGATTTCTTGTCATGCCACTTCTTTGTCTTCTCTTTGTAAATCCTGGCATTCTCATAGGCTGCCAACCTGAACTCATCCAGCTCATTTAATTGCAGTAATCTTTTATCATTAGCTTTTGATGGTTCAAAATTCAAAAATTTAGTAGCCCACAAAGCTTTATGTTATAATTCTACAGGAAGATGACAAAACTTACCTTACACCAGTTGGAATGGTGACATACCTATTGGTGTTTTGAAAGCGGTCCTGTATGCCTAGAGTGCATCATCAAGTTTCTTTTCCCTATCTTTCCTTGAATTTCCTACCTCCAAAATCCTCTTCAGCTCTTTATTTGAAATTTCTACTTGTCCACTGGTCTGAGGATGGTATGGGGTAGCCACCTTGTGAGTGATGCCATACTTTGTAAGCAAGCTTTCAAATTGTTTATTGCAGAAGTGAGTGCCACCATCACTGATGATCGCACGAGGAACTGCAAAACAAGTGAAAATGTTCTTCCGCAAGAAAGACACCACCACTTTTGCATCATTAGTAGGTAAAGTGGCAGCTTCTACCCACTTGGACATGTAGTCCACAACAACCAAGATGTATTGGTTAGAATATGACATAGGGAAGGGTCCCATAAAGTCAATTCCCAAAACATCAAACAACTCCACCTCTAATATAAAGTTGAGGGGAATCTCATCTTTACGGGATATGTTTCCCGTCCTCTGGCACTTGTCACATTTCTCTAAGAACTCTCTTGCATCCTTGAAGATTGTGGGCCAATAATATCCACTTTACAACACCTTCTGTGCAGTCCTGTTGGCTCCAAAATGTCCTCCGTAGTCAGATGCATGGCAGTGCCACAGAAGATCTGGTACTTCAAATTCAACAACACACCTACGAATAACACCATCAGCACATTGAAAATAAAGAAAAGGGTTATCCTAGTGATACTTCCTTGCATCATGAAGGAATTTCTGTTTCTGCTGCCAAGTAAGATCATCAGGCATTAATCCAACAGCTTTGTAGTTTGCAAAGTTCACAAACCATGGACTCATAATAACCGCATCACTTGCTCATCAGGAAAGGACTCATTAACCTCTATTTTAGGTCCTTCTTGCAAGTCCTTATCTTGAATCCTAGACAAGTGATCGACAACTTTATTTTCCACTCTAGCTTTGTCTCTGATTTCCAAGTCAAACTCCTAGAATAGGAGCATCCAACGCAACAAACATGGCTTTGCATCCTGCTTGGTCATCAAATACTTAAGAGCAGCATGGTCAGTAAATACGATTACTTTAGAACCTATCAAATAAGGCCTAAACTTATCTAATGCATAAACTACTGCTAACATCTCTTTTTCAGTGGTGGCATAATTGACTTGTGCCTCATTAAAAACCTTGCTAGCATAGTAAATAACATGCAATAATTTATTCTTACGCTGACCAAGTACAACACCCATTGCATATGCGCTCGCATCACACATGAGTTCAAAAGGGAGACTCCAATCCAGAGCCGTCAGAACAAGCGTTGTGGTAAGCTTTTCCTTTAGCACATTGAATGCATTGAGGCAGGCTTCATAAAAAAGGAACTCATTTTCCTTCACTAACAGTTGGCTAAGAGGCTTTGCAATCTTTGAGAAATCCTTAACGAATCTCCGATAAAAACCTGCATGGCCTAAGAAACTTTGCACACCATTAGCATTAACGGGAGGGGAAAGTTTTCAATTAACATTAACTTAGCCTTATCAACTTCAATTCCTTTTTCAGAGATTTTATGGTCTAACACTATACCATCTCACACCATAAACTGGCAGTTTTCCCAGT
Organism: Gastrolobium bilobum; assembly: GCF_033153095.1. Classification (NCBI taxonomy): domain Eukaryota; kingdom Viridiplantae; phylum Streptophyta; class Magnoliopsida; order Fabales; family Fabaceae; genus Gastrolobium; species Gastrolobium bilobum. Next base: position 83,714 of record NW_026899528.1, read on the forward strand.
TTAAAACCAAATTGGTGTCCTGACATCTTTTCAAAACTTTAGCTAAATTAACTAAGCATGAATCAAAACAAGAACCAAAAATAGAAAAATCATCCTTAAATACCTCTAAACATTTTTCTACCATATCAGAGAAAATAGAAAACATACAGCTTTGAAATGTCGCAGGCGCGTTACAGAGGCCGAATGACATCCTTCTGTAGGCAAAAACTCCAAATGGGCATGTGAAAGCCGTCTTCTCCTAATCCTTTGGTGCTACTGGGATTTGGTTATAGCCGGAATAACCATCCAAGAAACAATAAAAGGCATGTCCGGCTAACTTTTTCAGCATCTGATCAATGAAAGAAAGGGGAGAATGATCCTTAATTTCTTGTAGCATCGTTCAGTCTTCTGTAGTCCACATACATCCTCCAACCAGTGATAGTTCTTGTGGGGATTAACTCATTCTGCTCATTTTTCACAATAGTAACTCCTCATTTCTTTGGAACTGTCTGTACTGGACTTACCAATGCAGGGTCAGAAATTGGATAAATCATTCTAGCATCCATGAGCTTCACCACTTCTTTGCGGACTACTTCCTTCATTGTGGGGTTTAGTCTTCTCTGAGGCTGTCTCACAGGTTTAACATTGTCTTCCATCAGAATCTTGTGAGTAAAGAAAAAAGGATTGATACCCTTCAAATCAGAAATAGACCAACCAATAGTTGTCTTGTGCTCCTTAGTACTTTCAACAGCTTATTCTCTTCATCCGTAGACAACTCCTTATTGATGATGATATGGTATTACTCTTCATCTCCCAAGAAGGCATACTTAAGAGTTTCAGGTAACTCTTTCAATTCTGTTTTTGGTACTATTGTAACTAAGTCATTTTCTTTCTTTTCTAGCACCTTAAAAACAACTTCTAGCTCTTCTTGTGGAGTGGCTTCATCTTGAGCCTTCAGCTCTTCCTCGAACTCTTGATCATCAATGTTCTCTTCCTTGACCACCTCTTCCAATACATCAAGTCTGAAACAATCACTTTGGTCAGATGAATTCTTCATAGCATCAAAAACATTGATAGTGATTGTCTCATCATTCATCCTCAATTCGATCTTTCGTTGTTCTACATCAATCATAGCTCGAGCTGTAGCCAAGAACGGTCTACCCAACAGAAGGGGTATTTCACTCTCCTCCTCCATGTCCAACACAAAGAAATCGGCAGGAAAAATAACCTTGTCAACTTTAACAAGGACATCCTCGATGACTCCATTAGGTCGTTTCAAGGAATGGTCAGCAAGCTGTAGAGAGACCATAGTTGGCTTCAATTCAGTAATTCCTAATGACTTACACACCGATAGCGACATCAGGTTGATGCTTGCTCCAAGATCACAGAGTGTCCGACCAATATTAGTGTTGCCTATCGCAATTGGGATGTTGAAACTCCCAGGATCTCGAAGCTTTTGTGGGAACTTTTTCTGTATAATGGCACTGCACGCCTCAGTAAGTGCTACTGTCTCACAATCCTGTAACATATGCTTTCTAGACAACAAATCTTTCATAAATTTAGCATAGTTAGGCATGTTTGCTAAAGCCTCAGCAAAAGGAATATTAATATGCAACTTTTTAAACATATCTAAAAACCTGGTATATTGTTGCTTCTGTGCATATTGCTTGAGCTTCACAGGGTAAGGAGGTTTCTCAAAACGAGAATAATCAGTCATCTTCTTCGGAGTTCCAGCAGGTTGCTCCTTTTCCTCACCTTTTTGCTCTGGCTCTTCAATGCTTGCAGGATCTTCCACTTCTTTTTCTGGTTCCTCATTGATCTTTTCCTTCACCGCCTTGGGTTTCTCTTGAGGTGTGACCATAATACCACTCCTAGTTATAATGGATTTGCAGTGCTCCTTCGGATTCACAATGGTATCACTCGAAAACTGCCCCTGAGTTCTTTCAGCTAGCTTCCTAGACAATTGGCCTATCTGATTCTCCAAGTTTCGGATGGAAGCATATTGGTTCTTATGGTAGGCTCTTGTCTCATTCATAAAAGCATCAGTAGTCTGGATATGATCATTGGTAGTCTTAGAAAGTTGCAACATTGATTTTTCCAATTCAGATGGCTCCTTATGTGGAAGAGGATGAGGTTGTATGTAATTATTGGATTTGTAATCCAAACCTTCCCCTTGAATTCTCCTTTTAAAAGTTCCTTCCTTGAGCACTATTATGATTCCT
>NW_026899529.1:0-86120 GCF_033153095.1 Gastrolobium bilobum
AAGCAAGCTGATAAGCCACAGGTCCGACCCTTTTCATAATCTGGTAGGGCCCAATGAACCTAGGACTCAACTTCTTCACTCCTAGAGCACGCCCAACACCCGTAGTCGGAGACAAACGGATAAATACATGATCCCCTTCTGAAAATTCAAGGGGTCTATGCTTTGCATCATAATAACTCTTTTGGCGACTCTGTGCTTTCTTCAATCGATCCTTAATCATCATAATTTGATCGGTAGTCTCTTGGACCATATCAGGCCCAAATAACTGCCTCTCTCCAATTTCTGACCAACAAGTAGGCGCCCTGCACCTACGGCCATACAAAGCTTCATACGGAGCCATGCCCAAACTGGCATGATAACTATTATTGTAGGAAAATTCCACTAGAGGAAGATATTTATCCCATGCATTTCCCTGCTCTAAGGCACAAGCCCTCAACATGTCCTCCAGGGTCTGAATAGTCCTCTCAGTCTGACCATCAGTCTGGGGATGATAAGCCGTGCTCAGCCTCAACTGTGTACCGAAGGCCTGTTGCACTGCATCCCAGAGTCTAGAAGTAAATTTAGGGTCCCGATCACTAATGATACTTTCAGGAACACCATGAAGTTTCACAATCTCTCTTACATATATCCGAGCCAACTGCTCTGTGGAGAAACTCGTTTTAACTGGTATGAAATGTGCAGACTTTGTCAATCTGTCAACAACTACCCAGATGGAATCAAAACCAGCCAGAGTTCTCGGTAATGCTACTACAAAATCCATAGAAATACTGACCCATTTCCATTCCGGAATATCCAAGGGTTGCAGTAATCCAGAAGGTCTCTGATGTTCAATCTTAACTTTCTGACATGTCAAACACTTACTCACAAATAGAGCAATGTCTTTCTTCATTCCCGACCACCAGAAATTCCGTTTCAAGTCTTGGTACATCTTGGTAGCACCAGGATGGATAGTGTACTTACCCATGTGACCCTCAGTTAATACCTCATCTACCATCTGACCTTTTGGAACAATGATCCGATCCTTGTAAAACTTAAGACCGAACCTATCAGTGGACACAAAGTCCTGCTCTTTCATAGACTGAATCTCTTCATCAAGCAATTGAGCTTCTTTAATCCGCTCAACTAATGAATTCAGGACTACCGTAGTAGTCAATAAATGCGGACTATCTTCTGTATTCACAGGAATGTGGAGATCCCTGAATTTCTCAATCAAATTATACTCGGAAATCATCAAATTGGCCATACCAAGCGTCTTTCTGCTTAAAGCATCAGCTACTACATTGGCTTTACCAGGGTGATATTGCAATTCAAAATCATAATCCTTCAGAAATTCCACCCATCGGCGTTGCCTCATATTTAGCTCCTTCTGATCAAACAGATACTTTAGACTTTTGTGGTCACTGTAGACAATAAAATCGGCCCCGTATAGAAAGTGTCGCCAAATTTTCAATGTGAACACTACGGCTGCCAACTCAAGATCATGTGTCGGATAATTCTCCTCATGTGGTTTCAACTGCCGAGAAGCATAAGCGACCACCTGACGGAACTGCATTAACACACAACCTAACCCAAACTTAGAAGCATCACAATACACCACAAACTTACTTGTAGGATCCGGCAATATTAATACCGGAGCTGTAGTCAACTTCCTTTTTAACTCTTGAAAGCTCACTTCACATTCTTGGGTCCACACAAATGGGTTCCCTTTACGGGTTAACCGTGTCAACGGTAAAACCATCCGTGAGAATCCCTCAATAAAACGCCTATAATATCCAGCCAAACCAAGAAAACTCCTGATCTCTGTAACATTTTTAGGACGTTCCCATTCTACCACTGCTTCAATCTTGCTCGGGTCCACTGCCACTCCTTCAGATGAGATGACATGGCCCAGAAATTGTATCTCAGAAAGCCAGAATTCACATTTTGATGGTTTAGCATACAACTGATGCTCTCTCAGAATCTGCAAAACAACCTTTAGATGCTCAGAATGCTCTTCTTTACTCTTTGAATATATCAGTATGTCATCTATAAAGACCACCACAAACTGATCCAGATAGGCTTTAAAGATCTGATTCATATAACCCATGAAAACGGCTGGTGCATTTGTAAGCCCAAAAGGAATAACCAGATACTCATAGTGCCCATAACGGGACCTGAAAGCTGTCTTCGGAACGTCATCCGGCTTTACCCGGATCTGATGATACCCGGACCGGAGATCAATCTTAGAAAATACAGTCGCACCACGCAACTGATCCAACAAATCATCTATACGCGGCAAAGGATACTTATTCTTAACAGTAACCTTATTCAACTGCCGGTAGTCTGTACATAATCTCATAGACCCATCCTTCTTCTTAACAAAGATCACCGGTGCTCCCCACGGAGACACACTCGGTCTGATAAAATTCTTACTGGACAAGTCTTCAATCTGCTTCTTCAATTCAGATAATTCTAGAGGTGACATCCGGTATGGGGCAAGGGAGATAGGTCCCACACCAGGCAATAAGTCAATTGCAAATTCAATTTCCCTCTCTGGAGGAAAGTGCGGAATTTCATCCGGAAAGACATCCTCAAACTCAGAGACAATCGGAATAACAGAAATTGGCTCCTTGTTGACGCCAACCAGACCTCCCAATAAAACATACCCGGAATCTCCTTCCTTCAAGGCCTTTACCACCTGAAGTACAGACAAATAAGGAGACTCCATTTCTTCATCATGAGATGAGACATAAATGGTTTTACTGCAGCAGTCAATCTTCACACAGTACTTGGACAACCAATCCATCCCCAGAATTAAATTCACAGAAGCAAGGTGCAAGACAATAAAGTCGGCAGAATATTCCCTGCCTTCATACTTGAATTTCACATTTTCACAAACATAGTCTTCATTAAAAACTCTTCCCACAGCCGTAACAATACGCATAGGAGTTTTCATTTTTATCACATGCAGACCAAATGCTTCAGCTACATAATCAGCAATAAAAGAATGCGTGGCACCAGAATCAAACAAAACACTAAGCATTTCATCATGAATAGAAATCATACCTCGCACCAAACTAGCTGACCTCTCAGCCTCTTGCTGAGTCACTGCATATACTCGGGCAACTGGAGGTGGGAGAGGTAGAGATGGTTCCTCAACCACAATAGGAGCCGGAGTGGCCTGAATAGTAGAAACCTGTCCCCCATTAAAGGGGCAGTCCCTAATAAAATGCCCAGGTTGGCCACATTTGTAACACAGTCTTTGCTCTTTTCTGCAAACCCCTGCATGAACTTTACCACATGTAGCACATAGAGAAGCAGGCTTAATATTTCCAGGCTTAGAATTTCCCGCCTTTTTGAACTTACCATCAGACTGTCTAACCTGCAACCCTTTTCCTTTAGAATTCCCAGAGGTGTTTTTAGGACCAGAATTAGGAGCAGATTGGTCCTTATGCTTCCTTCTGTAATATTCTTGAATATTTTTACACTTTTTAACAAGTGCAGCAAAAGTATCAAATGAGTCACCTGCAAGTTTTTCAGAGATGTTATCATGTAATCCTCTATGAAATTTAAAAATCAAGTCATCCTCTGTAGGTGGAGCTCTCTGGAAATGAGAGTATTTGGCCAGCTTATTGAACTTATTCAAGTATTCATCAATAGACATCTGACCCTGCTTTAGTTCTTCAAATTCACCCTTCTTCCTTATCCGGGCTTCAGCCGGAAAGTATTTCAGCAAGGATTGCCTTTCAAATAAAGGCCAGGTAATAGCATAACCCTGACATTCCAAGGGCAGACGGGTATTTCTCCACCAATCAGCTGCATCATTCTGCAACATATAAGAAGCATACAACAATTTCTGCTGATCATCACACTCCATGACAGTAAAAATGCGATCCAATTCTTCTAACCACTGAATTGCAGCAATAGGATCAATGCCTCCTTTATAATTTGGTGGTGCATGTTTTCGGAAGGCATTTAGCATTCTTTCTCTTTGCTCTCTATTAGTGGCTGGCTGTGCCACGCCACCCCTGTGACTAGATTCTTCATTCACATCATGATTTCCTTCACCCTCCACAACAATGGGATTTTGAGGAGGAGGAACAGGCTGTTGTGGTTGTGGCTCAGGCTGTGGCTGTGGACCTTGCCCACCCGCCCTCACCTCAACCAAGAGTAATCTCATCATTTCAATATTCGCCATTCTGCTTGCTGCCATCATTTCTTGATTGGCCAACCTATTAGCCTCTAACAGATCTTGATTTGCTTTCATCATCACTTCAAGCTCTCGCTGCCTAGCTGCAGCCATATTTTGTTGCATCTCAGTTAAGGCCATTATCATTGGATCTGGCTGTGAAGTATTTCCCCGCGGGTTAAGTCGGGGTCTTGCCAAATCTGCCAATATTGGATCGGTCGGGTCAATAGGAGGATCAGAAGTCCTTCTTGGGCGAACCATAATTCTGCATATTTCACACAAAGGAATGAGTTAGCTACGCTCACACTCGGTGATCAGACATGCATATCATAGTATTCCAAGAAAACTCAAGAACATAACAACCCGAACAGTTCATGCAATATTTCACAGGCTCTCCTAGAGAAACTGCTCTGATACCATAAATGTAACATCCCCGTCTCGAGCCGGTTCAATTAACATACATATGATACAAACAGAAACAGCGGAAGACTTAACTTACAAAAATATGAGCTAACTTTTTCTTTTTCTAACTTAATTCTTACTCGGCGTAAACGAAAATCGGGCAGAGTTTCCTCTATAAATCGGACAACTGGGGATTTTCCAATCCCACTCAGAAGCATTTCCTGATAAACAGTTTATACAACATATCAATTCAGAAATGCCAGATATCCAAATATAATCAAATACCCATACATGGGCGCATGCATAACATGGCTCCGTGCCACTAAATCTAACAGCATGCCATCAAAACATAAACCTATCTGAATACTACATCATCATATAACGTTCCTGAATACTCAAATGTACATGCATCAAACTGATAGACATGTACAAAACATATACAGGCCATATACAAAATAAAGGATCAATATCATGATCCATCAAATGCGAAAATACTAAAATACATCAAACACTCCAAAAAGGTAGTAGCCTACAGCCACTCAAAATCCGGTCTGTCAACTGCCTCAGCCACGTGTCGTGTCCCTGCCTAGTGAGGACTCACCGGAAATCTGGGCCCCTGAAAATGTGTCCCCAAAGAGGGGTGAGATTACAAATCTCAATAAGCTCCAGGTTTATAGAGAATTCTCCATACCCCTGGCTCACTCCTGCATGAAATTCAGATACAGAGTATACAAATACAACATATAACAGATATCATAACAGAACAGAGCATATATCCATATCATATCAGGGATGTGCGCCGTCATTCCCAAGGGAGGACCCCAAGCGGAAATCAACGCACGTGTTCCCGAGGGAGGACCCCAAAGCGGAACCAGACATATCAGAGGAGTACACCATCAGTCCCGAGGGAGGACCCCAAAGCGGACGTCCGGGTACTATACAATCAATGGCCAGAGATTGTTACCGAAATCATATTACAGAAGTCATATCAGAGCAAAACATATCATGTTATCAAATAACTCTATATGAATGCATCTATACAAAGCATCTAAATCACAGTCATACAGTCCAACCATAGTTCACTAACCATGGTGGAGCACTCAAGCAGGAAAAGACTCCTTAAACATAGAGCTTACCTCTTGAAGCTTTACCAATACCCTTACTTGTTGCACAAGTTACTTATATATCTTCAAGAGATTCTGATTCCTTTTTAGTCCCTAGGTACACCTAGAGCAAGAATCCACAAATACCAATTAATAAAATGCCATCATGCCTAGCTTTCACATAAGGCACACATTTTATCGCTTCTTTTCATTTCTTTGCATTTTTGCCAATCCTATGCCAATACACAAGTCTAGACCTCTTTATAACCGTTGGTGTTCTTTAATTTAATCATCCATTCCCTTACGAATTTCCAACATAAATCATAACATTTTACTTTAAAGGACCGTGAGCCTAAAATTAGGAAATCAATATATTTTTCCATGATTTCTTTTCAAACCATTTCACTTCATGCCTTATCATTTTCATACTTTGAAACACACATATTTTATTAAAATAAAATATGACAACATCTTTCCCTAAACACCCTATATGTCGAATCCTTTAAGGGAATTTCCAAGGATCATTCTCTTTTACAATACATTTTCCTCACTTAATTTAACAACTACACGTACATAAATATATATATATATACCAAGTTCCAATTTAATTTTTGGGAAATCTCAAGCTCTTTAAATCCTTCAAGGACGAAACATCAAGGGTATGTTTCAAAGGATTTTCTTTCAAATTTAACATTCTTACTAACTCATCAAATTTCCTCTTATTCAAGCACATTAAACCTTCCCAATACATACAATAAATCTTTGTGCATCATCCCTAATTACCCTATCAAGGCCGAAATCTAGGGTATGTCACCATGGGATTTTTTTTTCCAATTTTTTTATACATGTTCATATGCTTATTCCACATTCCTATATCCAACACATCATCAATCCATCATCAATTCAAATTTTAAACTAATTTATTTCACACCAACATATGCTCACAATTTCTATGACACAAACCATCAAAATAACATCATGGAAACAAAGGTTTCTTACCACTAATCAACTTCCCAAAGCCTAGAAAGCAACCTCCAAGCCAAGCTCCATCAAAAACTCACTTTTTCTCCTCCAATGAATAGTAACTCGAAAATGAGAGGAGGAATAACTCTTCACACACTCAACTATAGCTCAAATGGATAGGAGGAATGGATTCATTGAGTGGTTTCCAATCAATTTCATGTGGTGGGTCATTGGATTTGGTGGCATATTCAAGAAGAAATCAAGAAAAGAAATAAAGCCCTAAACCCCCCCCCTTCCATGATGAACTCCACGGCTTGCAAGAGAGAGAAAGGAGTTTTAGTTGTGTGAATAGTGATTCACTTGAATGACAAAGCTTTATAGCCACATGTGACTTTTTAACAGATGTTTTTCTTTCGCGTATTTTCACTTAAACTGACCCGGAAACTTAACTTAAAGCTACGGATATATTTTTATTTTTCTAAAGTTATTTAAATTAATTTTTATTTCCTAAGGAACAATATTCATAATTCACAGTATGGTTTTTGCACCGTTTTTAACGAAATGCACTGTGAACCACTAACTGTACTTTATTTAATTCTGAAACTTAACACTTATAAACTTATCATTTTCTTGGGCCTATATTGACTTGCTTGGCATATATTGGACTTTCTTATTCTTATTTCATCAATTATTTATTTCTGGACTCTACCGGTTGCTTAAACAGCAGTACAAAATACCCGGTAGAAACACTATTCACGAGATTTTCACGGAAGGTGCCAGACTATACAATTTTTCGTTCTAAACTCATATTTGTCATCAGAATTTTCAAATTATGTTCCTAAAATTATTTTGCTCATTTTAAGCTCTACCGGTTAATTCACAAAACTGTAAATTCTCCGGCAGAACGCACTGTTCATAACATAGTCATGATTACAGTCAAAATACTCGAAATCGCTCACTGAATCTAATTATGGCATTTAAATCCTTAAATTAAATCTCTAACTAAGATTTACCAGTTAGGGTCATTATAAGTCTTGTATTCAAATTGGGAGTAAGAGGAAACTAACTAAAAAAAATAAAAGAAGGGCAGTGCTGGACTGCTGTTTGGTCCATCGGAAAGCAAATGGCACTATACATGTTATATATACACACTACTATATTGCTAAGCTTTTGCCGTTTTTGTGTCATACTCCATTTACCCCCCAACTTTAATCCTCACTTTGCAAAGATCTCATCCTTATCTTTTTTAAACTATATCTATCCAAAAAAAATATCTAATATTTAATCTACAAAGGTTATATTTATATACAGAAAGAGTTATACTTGTAATTTCTTTTTCTTTATGTAACACCCTATTCTAGAATCGATTTGTTAACATTATGTATGGCATTAAGAACAGTTATAATAACAGCAATTGAATTATAATACGGATAAACTTTTTCCTTTTCTGTTAATAAACGTTTTTTTTTAAATCAATTCCATAATTAAAACAATTTCAAAAACTGTAATCATAACTTAAATAATATGTGAAACACTTAAGGTTAATTTAAACATGCCATACATCACTCCCCTTCTACCAACAAGGCTTAAGGGCCCGTTTGGATGGGCTTTTTTTTCTTCAGAAGTTACTTTTTTTTTTTGAAAAAAAACATTTTTCATTTTTAGTTTGTTTGGATGTCTGCTTTTAAAAAAAGTAGAAGTCACAAAAAAAGTCAAAAACCTACTTTTTTCTGAAGCTAAAAATTTTATCTTCTAAAAAAAGTAGAAGTCAAAAGTCAAATATTTTTTTCAAAATCTAAATATTTTTATAAAAATATAAATAGCTTTAACTTTTGTAAAAAGGACTTCTAAAATAAGGAAAAGATAAAAGTTACTTTTTTAAAAAGTGCAAACAAACGGGCTCTAAAACTCATTTGCATTTATATTCAACACTAAATACCTTCACTTTTTATTTACTCAAGCAATTCTATACTTCTCCTATGATCCTCATCTCCCACTATGTTATAGATCTCTTCATTCGCTACGCGTGGGTTTAAGTCGTGCTTAATTTGGAGCACCGTAACTCAAGTTATGAATTTTTTAAGAAAAGGATGCTGAATTTCGCAGAGTCCCACGCTAATAGCGCCAGAACACTGACTTTTCAATGTATTACGGCGCCGTCAGCACCAACCTATTAATTGGTGGCGCCAAAAGCACCCCGGTTGTGGAGATTACACTCTATTTTAGTATTCCACTCGTAACTTGAGTTATACTTATCCGATTGACGCAATCTTGGTCTCGTTGGAAAGCTAAGAAAAAGATCTATAACTTCCACTAAAACATGATATCTTTATATTTACATTGATTCTCAACCCCAAAGGTTTTCTTTCACCTAATTGGCATTGTATAACTACTACAAGACATAATCCTTACAATTTTAAGGTTCACGTGTTATCAAAATAGGATTGAAAGCCCTTTCATCGTACATTAGCATATAATTACGTAATAATCAAGGTTCTAGGACTTAGACTTAACAAAACACATGATCAAAGCTATTTTGCTCCTTTCAAACATCAAGGATACAAAATGACTATAATCATGGTCTAAGTCTTCAAAAGTACATACTGTTAGTCCAATACAATAGTACTACTAAGTGTGCATCCTATACATATCTTTCTACCAAAATACATGATGCAACCAAATGTAAATACATGTGAAGTACTTCAAAACAATCATATCACATACCATCATATGGCAATCTACTCAAGCCTCTTGCCTCGTGCTCGAGCTGCATCATCCATGCTAATACCTGAAATAGCAGTCCCCATACGAGGTGAGATAAAACTCAATAAACCTAGGGTTCTTGGAGAATTCCTCCAACCCCAGAGTTCACTTCCTGCATGAAGAGTTAGTATACACATAGCATGAACTACATCATATATCCAGAGGCAATAACAATAATGATTTAACTACAGCATACTCGTGCATTCAAATGGCCAATGAATTAAACAATCAAATCATCACACAAGCTTCAGTTGCATCTTAGTCCTTTCCACTAAGCATACAACCTTGCCCCTAGTGCTTGTCCATTGGCCCTTTCTCCAATGACACAATAATACTATATGAATGCAAACATACCATAATACTAACATTACCACTCAATCATCCAATCATTAACCATTACTTCCATAAAAGCAATGGTGGTACAACAAAAGAGATGAATCTCCAAGATCCAACGGTTTACCTCTTGATGCTTCCCCTCATTTGCAAGCTTTCTTCTAGCTCACTTATCCACACTAACCTTTATTGGTATGTCCACTTGGTAATTCCTTCCAATCACCAATACACCCTATTCAAGAGTGTGAAATCAATCAACATACATCAATGAATACCTCTACATTCATCAAAAACATAAAAAATCCATGCACCATCAACAAGCTTATGAACTTACCAAACAACTAGCCTAATCAAGCTCCTTGGATCCCACCAATGCTTGATCGCTCAATGTGGGTCCACTTGCCTCAATCATAGCAATAACATGGACACCATCAACACAACCAATCCAAGCCACATTACTTGAAATACAAGAAGTCACACCAACATAGGCATGATATTTGAAATTTAATGAAGATGGACAAAATGACATTTCAACTGCATATTCATCATTAAAATCCTCATCTAAACACATTTTCCAGCATGAGCTAAGCCTAAATCCAACTCAAACTCATACAACCCATAAAACATTATTCATCATCTTCAACTTTTTTGAAATCTCCATGAAAATAGCTTTAAGGAGTGGAAACTTACCACAAAAGAACACCTAATCAAGGAATGAGTGTCCCCTAAGCTCCTAGAGAAGGAAGTGCGCTCAAACTCTTCCAATCTTCAAGATTTTTGAATTCTTTGGAGAAAGAAATCTCTCTCCACAAAACTTCTCACTCACAACTAAGCTTGGATTTGAAATTAGGAGAAGATTCTCTACGATTTTGGCTTTGGAACATATGGATTTAGTTGAGAAATGGGGAAGCTAGGGTTTAAGCTTCAATTGGTTTTCTCTCCCTCACACCCTCTGCCATCCATCGAAGAAGAGGAAGAAGAAATAGGGGAGGGGTCTTGTGTTTTTTTTCACTTAACATAGTTAAGTTACTTCCACTGGGTAAAAGCTTATTTATCTATTTAACTGCATTCTCTTTCAAACTTTACCCAATGATCTAAAATATTTTTACTTTTACTTATACATTCTGGATAATTTTGCCTACACCCATTTTTATCTCAAAATCTCACTAACTTCACTTTTTGACCCAAAAAGGGCCTTAATCCTTTTTATTTAAGTCTTTTACTTAATTCAACCCAATAATGCATGATTAATTATTTAATCACATGCATTTTCCTAAATACTTAGGTTAGGGATAGTATACTTTACAATTATTTTTGTTAATATTGGATGAAAATGAAATTAATGACTCATTTGATATAATTTTATAACCGTTAGATTTGATTTTGATACAATAATAACAAAAATAAATATTAGAAAATGAAGAACTGAGCTTTAACTCATGGGTCTTCATTGGAACAAGATGAGAGATGTACTTACAAAACACTTCAACGTTTTTGTGTTAGCAAGTTTATTCATGTAAAAGAAGATGTGTACCTTATGTTTAGCACACTTGTATTTATAGCGGGGGGATGACCACCTTTGGGGGTACAAGTGGTGAAGCAGCAAGTTTTCAATTGGTCCTTGTGTAAGTGGCTTGAGATCAGTTTGCATAGAAGTTACAGAAGTAATATGGCTGAAGCACAAGATAAGACTAAAATTCTTTCTTGAATATACTTTTTTTCATAACGAAGACTTTAAATGTGGGTCATATATTTCATTTCAAATCAGCTACGAATGGAAATTTTGAAAACTAATAACAAAAATATCATTCAAATAATTTTTCATTTTCTTACTTGGTAGGTGCAAAGACTAACAAGGTGGCTAGCCATTTCAATCAAAAATATTTTTCACAATTCAAGAGTTGTTGGTCTAGTGATAAATAAGTTCAATCCTGAAATATAATTTGTTCAAAGGGTGATTAGTTTAATTTATGAAGTTGTAGCTCTTGAAAATAGTGAAAAAGTTCAAATCCAAAATTAAATTAACCGGGCCATAAATGTTTGTCGAATAGGATACTGTGTACTGTGTACTATTGGTTATTTTTAATGGAAAAGGAAGGAACAATAATGGTTGATACTTGATATTATGTAAATGGCTTTTTAATTGCAACATAATTCAACATTTTTATATAATGCATGCACATGACTCCGCTGGATTTGGGTTGTTAAATGAAAAATGGTAAAGAGAAAGATGATCATGTGCTCTGACTGCTAGCAAAGATAATAATGGGAGAAGCTAACAAGTCTTTCATGGGGAAGTGGAAAATACAAGGACAATTAACCTTATCCTTGTCTCTGTTTGTCTGCTCCTTTCGGTCTCTTTTCTCTTCCTCTTCAACCACACTCAAGTGCCGATATACTAACACCGGAGAGAATTTAAGAAGTCAACTATTGGTCACTTGTGCTAAGTGGGTTTAGATTTTAGATACATATTTGTTTTAGTAATAAGTAAAGTTGCATTCATTGTTGCCTTGAAATAGCTCAAGTTTTAGAGTTTTGTCAAAATTAAATCTCATGTCTCCTCTTCAATTTCCTTTCTCTCGTGGAATTTCTCTTAAAATTTATCTCAATGATGAGTCCTTTCTTTGTCTTATAGTGCTCAAAACCCAATCCACGGCCATTCTTAATGCCCAAAAGTTCCATACAATATGCAAATCTCAGAATGACTAAACCGACAATTGCAGGGAATAAAATTGATGAAAGTCATCTTTTAATTAATATGATTTGAAGAAGAATCAACCTCAACATGTTAATTAATTACTATATTAATCTATTTAAGCGTCCAAAATATGCGAAATTCATTGGCGGTGGCCGTGGAAGGAGAGATGTGACAAGTCACTTTCCCGCATAAGTGGGTGAGGGTCACAGGTGTTTCAATACTACAATAAAGCAAAAGTTCACCGACATGAGTTGGTCCACAAGGAAGAATCCAGGTTTTTTTAAGTACATAATCTGAATTGTATAAAAAGAAGGAAATATAATAATGTAGGATGAAAAATCTGATTATGTTAGATACGCTGGTATATAATTATAGGGAAAGGATATTGTAATAATTAATTAATGTTACTACCAATAGTATTATCAATCAATTTCACTATTAGATTGATTATGTTGATCTAACGGTTATATATATTTTTATCTTTGTATGGTTATTATTTCTCATATATAATACTTTATATTTATTTTTTCCTTTGTATGGATATGATTTTTCATTTTTAATGTGAAAACATTAAAGAGAAAATATTTTCCATGTCGTAGGAGAGTTGTTTTCTACTACTATTGACCCTTCGATTTGCGTGTAATATTTTCTTTTGCTTTTTATTTTTTAATAGATGTGGGCCCCACGTAAGATGTGTCTACAATATGAAAAAAATTTCTCCTACCGCATGAGAAAATCGAAACCCAACATTAAATATGGAAAATCATAATCATACAAAAATAAAAATAAATATAGCCATTAAATCAACATAATCAATCTAACGGTAAAATTGATTGGTAGTAACATTGATAATAATACTAATTGGTTATTATAATATCATATCTAATAATTATAATATAAATTTTTTTCTGTCATATCCGCTGACAATATTTTAAATTGAGAAAAAAATGGCTTTTAATATTATAATTATATATTATCTAATATGTATAGTTATATTTTTTTATGTAGGATCAAATTTTTTTTCCTGTAACATAATGGATTGAAATCCTATAAAAAGATTATTGTTAAAAAATATTTTTTAACAAATTCACAATAAAATTTTAACATTACAATTTTTTCAAAAAGCAAGAAGGGAGAGACTTAGGCTACAAAGCATGGACACGCGTTTGAAAAAAAAAAAGTGCGTGTCAGACACGGACACGCGTCCAACACGTGATCAATATTTGGAGACACACGGTCAACTCTTCGACATGTTTTGACACATTTTTCTGACACGCGGTCAACTTTTTCGGACACGCGGTCAACGCTCGGACACGTTTTTTTTTTTAATCTTAATTTTATTTTGTTAACTAAATATAAAAGAAATTAATTTATAAATTAATTTTTTTATGTTATGAGATTTGACGTGAAAATTTAACAAAGTACGAAAAATTATTTATTTATGTTATGAAATTTAAATATTTGATTAGTTATATGACTGATTATGGATTCTTATATGTATTAAATATAAATTATATTATATATATTAAAAATTTTATTTAATATCAAAACGTGTCATAACGTGTCAAAATATAACATTTTTTAAAATTAACGTGTCAGCGTGTCGTGTCGTGTCCCGTGTCCGTGCATCATTGGACTTAGTTAGCGCAGTGCGCATAGACCATAGTTCATGCACTGTTTGCCCAAAAAGCAGAAAAGGCCAAAAGAGTTACTGTATTCTAGGAGGTAGGTGACCTAGGATACTTAATTGAGAAATATTAACCGTAAGTTTTATATTTGAGGGATAAATTATTAATTGATAATGTGGTAAGGGCATGTTTGCTGTGACGTATAAGGTATGATAGTATAAGTTTATACTATATGTTATGACATTTTCAGTTGTTGGTGTGACCATCGTATAGTATAAGCTTATACAACATAATCCTTTAATACATCAAAATAATATATAACTTAATCCGGTCTAAGAGTGAGGGATAAGGCCTCATAAGAGATTGATGTATTAACATTGTTGACCAATGTAATTTTCAAAAATTAATATATTATTTAATATTAATCTATTAAAATAAAAATTAATTTTTCAATATATTAATTTTTAAAATATTGGATATTTTATTTTTATAAAAATTAAATTTATATTTTGGACACACTGGTCAATAAATTTTTATAAAAATTAATATCATATGACATTTTTTGAAGAATTATATAAATTCTTTATTAAAAGATATTTTTATTAAAAATATTTATTTTTATCATATATAGTATTATACAGTGCATTACCAAATACTAGATGATATTATCTTATACAATATATTATTTTATACAATACCGTGTCAAATACTGTATAGTATTAAAATTCAATCAGACCTTATACTATCAGGTCTTATACTATCAGGCCTTATCTTATATTATACACCAAACATATCCTAAATAAAGTGGATATAAATGGATGAATCTATTAATCCAATATCTAATTTTGGAGCAAGACATAATATTAGACTCACTTATTAATATTGGTGTAGACACTGTACGATCCCACTTAACATCCCATTTGCTCACAATTTACATCGTAAGCAGCACAGCACTCAGCACATATACCATTTCTATTTTCTTAGCGTGTATTCTCAAATTAAATACATTCGTTAAATAGCATTTTTCTACGGTTCGTGGGAAGCAACAACAGACACGTCGTACGACCTTTTAAGCGTGAAACACATTTAAATGAGTGAAAGGGGCAATTGGTCTACGAGACAGGTTTCCGACATAGATTCATGGGACGTCAGCAATCAGGTGGATGAATCTAAGGTGTTGTATATTGAGACTTGGCGCGCAGACATGTTGTCGGAATAATTGTTATGACTTTTTTTCTCATAAACAACGGTGGCTATAAGTGATAAGCTCGGGAGCTTCGAGTGCAGTAAAGCGTGAGATTCGGATTAGATTACGTTGATTTCGTTTAACACTTAACACGGATCCAATGCAATTTGTTTTTTGTAACTATGTAAGCATTATGACAAACATAAGGGTCAAGCACACATCAATCACCTTTTTGAACCAGCTAATAAGCCAAAATTTTTCCATAGTCTCACTTAGCGACTCATTTATCGGTAATCACTCATTCGACCATGTCGCCTTGTACATTGTCAAAACTCATCTCGTGCTTCACATTATTTATTCGAATGCTTTTAATTTTCCATTACTTTTTCTTCACTAACCATTTATTAGGCTGTGCTTGTTTTGTTGGATTCCTATAAACACTAATGGGCTTGAGAAAGCCCAAAAGGGAAAAGATCAATATACCTTAAATGTAGCATCAAAGATATTGCCTGTGGAAGGCCCAACTAATGAAGGAATAAGCACACATCACAGTGTACATGAAGAAGAAAAAAAGCCCAAAAAGAAGAGAGTGTGATGTGGCAGAACCAATGGATGTGAGAGAAATGAAAGAGGAATAGGTTTGAGTTGAATGAGGAGAGAGCACACAAAAAGATGAAAATGAGTGGCATAGCATTAGGATTCACACCCACAGCCTACAATCCCAGAATCCCTTCATTAAAATCTCAGAAAATCACCACAACCAAAACCAGAGTCTCAGTCTCAGTCTCAGTCTCAGTCCAACCACAACAAGCCTTCACCTCTGACCCCTTTGTTCTTGAACTCGCAGAAACCCTTGAAGATTCCGTTCCCACACCACTCCCACTCCAGAAGCTCAGAGACTCATCCTCCGAAACCCTTCTCTCAACTCCATGGCCTTCTCGCAAAGACGAATCCTTTCGATTCACCGACGTTTCCTTCATTCGCCACTCCCGAATCCTCCCTGTCTCCTCCGACCCTTCGCCCCTCTCCGCCGTTCCCTCCGACACCCACTTCCCTTCTCTTACCATCGTTGACGGCCACTTGGTACAGTCAACGGCAAACTTGTCGGAGTTTCCGAAAGGGGTTTACGTGGGTACCCTGTCGGGTCTCGCTTCGACGCCTATGATGGAAAAGGTGTCGGAATTGATGTGTGGATTCAACGGTGGTGATTTGTTTTGGTCCATCAATGGAATTGGCGCTCCTGATTTGACGGTGGTGTATGTACCCGAGGGTTGCCGCGTGGAAAAGCCCATCCATTTGGGGTACTTTTCAATGGAGGGTAGCAAGGAGGGTTCCAACACAATGCGCGTTTCGAATCCGAGGGTGCTGGTGGTGGTGGAGAAGGGAGGTGAGGTCGATATAATTGAGGAGTTTTCCACAATGGAAGGGAATGAGAATGAGTGTTATTGGACCAATGCAGCTTTGGAGGCAGTGATTGGAGAAGGTGCAAAGCTCAGGCATTCTTATATTCAGGCTCAGTCATCTAGTGCAGCACATATCAAATGGACCTCTGTTCGCCAGGTGAATCATCTTACTAAGGAGTCCAGTTAAAGTGGCTTGTGTGGCAAAAATTTAAATTAAAATTGCACTTGCACTAAAAGTTTTTTCCAAGTGATTTTGTCGTTAATGCCAAGTGTTAACAAATTCATATACCTATTAGTGACAATGGAAAATGGAAATAAATTGAAGAATAAAAAAGGATGATTGCAGGGAACTGGGGGCTAATTTTTAGGTTTTTTATTTATTTATTTTCCTTTCAATATCGGGTGCTGAAAATTAAGGCAATTGATTTATTAAAACTAAAAGAGTCAACCTCAAGGCTATCTAACTTGCAAGGATAGGGATGAGGGTCATTGGTATGAAGTCTAACCGTGTTTTTTTGCAAAAAGGCCGTTTTCCCACTACCTTCCGGTCAAAAAGAGCAACCTTACAGTTGTTTCAAGGCTTAAGGCAATTGATGTATTCAGGGGATTTTTTGAAACATAGTTTATTGCTAGATTTAGCTGCGGAATAATTACTTCAGTTGTTCATTGATGTCATAGTTTAACAAACTCATAGTTGTCATGAACTTATTGATATTCTCTCTTTAGTTACCAGTATGTTGTTTAATAAACTAGGGACCTTGTTATCCATACTCTTGAGAGGAAAAGAAGAGATAGATTTAATATAAATGAGTGGGAAGCATGCGTGCCCGTGTGCGTATGTGAGAGGTAGAGGAGGGGGCAGGGGGTAGTCCCTCTGCTTTTTCCAGAATGGGCCACTTCAAAACTGGGCCTGTGCCTAGGCTAGAGGTATACTCCTCAAGATAAGTTTGCTGGAGTTTTTTTAGCTGTGGAAAAGGATGAGTGTCGTTCAATAATGCAAGCATTAGTTAGTGACTATTCAATATAGATACTCGAGAAGAAAGATTTTACTCACAAGCAGATTTGTTGGACTCCAATTGACATGATGCTTGCCTGATAAATTGGATGGTGAATACATTGGCCTCCATCGTGTTCATTTCCAAATCAATTTTAAGCAAACCAGTTGTCAGCTGAAACCATGCTGAGTCACAAATGATTGATGATCATGCTAATACACCATCCTCCCTACTCCAGCAGCACCGTGTCTATACCCTAAAATTGATTTCCAATGGATTCAAAAAGTTTCTACCCAGACGTGATGAAAAAATGGGATCACTTGAAAAATTTCTTTTTTATTATAGAATACCTAATGAAAGTATTGCCATCAGTTCTCATAAGGTTCATATCCTGCTATAAAATACTTCTTTTGCCTTTATAATCTGTATCAAGTATCAACTTT
Source organism: Gastrolobium bilobum (assembly GCF_033153095.1). Lineage (NCBI taxonomy): Eukaryota > Viridiplantae > Streptophyta > Magnoliopsida > Fabales > Fabaceae > Gastrolobium > Gastrolobium bilobum. Next base: position 18,086 of record NW_026899529.1, read on the forward strand.
AAAAAATCTCTTCAGAAAAGTTATGCAAGGGTGGATACATAGAAGAAATTTGAAATGAGCAGCTTGTGATTCTTTGTTAATTGTTTGCAGGAATCATCTAGTACATATGAGCTTACAGAGGTAAGCACAGGAGGAAAACTGGGCAGGCACAATCTACATATCCAACAACTGGGCCCCGACACAGTGACAGAGTTATCAACTTTACACTTGTCTGTTGGTGATCAAACACAGGATCTGCATAGTAGACTTGTATTGGACCATCCACGGGGCTATTCCCGTCAACTTCATAAGTGCATTGTGACTCATTCATTGGGACAAGCTGTTTTTGATGGGAACATAAAGGTTAACAGGTAATTCGGTTTTTAAAATATACAGTAATAATGATTTATAGTTCTATACCATAAAAACAACAAAACCTATACAAGTTTCGCTTTTAGTCTCATGGTTCAAATATTCAATATGTGAATGAACTATTATGTTTTGAATGTTGATTGTGAACTGAAATCCCTACAATATAATATAATAAGCTTAAGTGATAGTAAATTTGTTTAAATCACTTATTGAGCTAAAACAGGTTTATTTGTTTTCAAATATCTTGTATTTTATCAGATATGGAACTGTATATCACTAGTATACTATTCTCATGCAGGTATGCTCAGCAGACAGATGCAGGACAGTTAACAAGAAGCCTACTCCTTGAACCTCGTGCAACTGTAAATGTTAAACCAAATCTCCAAATTGTGGCTGATGACGTCAAGTGCTCCCATGGAGCTGCAATAAGTGACCTAGAAGAAAGCCAACTCCTGTATTTCCAAGCTCGCGGCATTGACTCAAAGACAGCTAGAAGAGTTCTAATTTTTGCCTTTGGGGGGGAGGTGATAGAAAGGATTCCTTATTCTTCCATTAGAGAGAGAGTAAGAAGTCAGATTAAAAATTTATTGGATCCATCTCCTAATTGATCATCATTATAGGTGTGAGCTAAATGTAAACATTTACATTGCCCAGTAAAATTATGAATTGAAAATTTGAAATCCATATAAAGTTCTTTTTACTTGTCTTGGTTTTTGACTATATCATTGCTTCTACAAGAATGAAGCGTGTAACTACTGTACTGCATGTAACTGATAACATTTTGTGTTTCTTGCATCGCCATGTGCGACTAATTTGTACTTGTATTATTTTTTTTCAATGGAAAAAGTGCATTTGTTTAGTGGAAAATCATTACCTGTGTGTGTGCTGCAATTGGTATCCTCTCATATTACTTACTAATATTGAGAGTTGTATAATGAGAAGGTAAGACAAAAAAAAAAAGTTATAGTAGGTACTATTATTGTTTATTTGGGACTTGTTAATTTTGTTTTTCTATTTTTCTTTCTTATAACATGATCTGTGGGCTTATGTAAATGGATTGTAATTTTTTCATTTCATAAGGCCCCATCTATTTACTTATTGCATGCAGTAGCGTTAAAAAGAAATTATTTGCAAAATATTAGGCTGCAATAGATAGAATTAGTGTCTGAGTTATTAATAAAAAATGTTGAGAATTTCTCACTTTATAACATTGGTAGAATTAATTCTGAAATGCAAATTCGGTTCAAACAATTCGCAGCCAAACATTACATGGCGTTCAAAGCAATAAATAAATCTAACAATCGTGCTTGAAGGTAAGCTCAGAATTATTTCGCACATACTTTACAGTAAATGGGTGAATGATGGTCGCAGAAATTGTGTTCAACATTGTCAGACGATAAATGAAAATAATATTCATAACAGGGCCGAGAAGTATAGTACGTGATATAAATGTAAGTCCCACATCTTATAGTAAGGAGAAAAGTTTCAAGTTTATAACGTTATTTTAGAGACAGGAGGTTGTGTTCGTAGAAAGGAGAGATGGTTGGCATCTCCCCTGACAGGGACGGGAACAGCCTTCGGGCTTTCCTTGTTATCACATCCGGTTAAGGCTACCCACCTCATTGAGGTGGATCTATAACCCAATTTTTTAGCAGGATGAGCAACACCGCAGTCGAAATTAAAAAGTGGTTCGCTAAACTTTAATTTAGCCTCTAAACAACAACCCTAGCACTAAATCAGCAGCATTATATTTAATTATTGTAATAAATAAAAACAAATTTGTACTAAATCAAATGAGTTTATTTTTTTAAATAATTCTTTGAAACATTTCTACACTTTATGCCTTAATCCTCCATAATTTGAATTAATTGCATCGGTAAGACGTTCCTAAAAGAATTCAATAGATTCTTAATCCCAAAAAATTGCTAAGATTCAAACACAATTACGACATGTCAATTGAAAAACTATTACTAAACCACAGAAAAAAGGGAGAGAGAAGCTGTAATAAATATGTTTAATTCTACAAAAAAATGCAATGATCTGATTCTGAATCATGTTAATCCGCAATGGTGGAAATCCACCCTCATGTTCTTTTCTAAGTAGTGGCTGCTCGAGTTCAATCAGTACATTTGTATCCCCACCAATATACACCCAAATTCTCTTGGCTCAGCCAGAGAAAGAACAAAAAAAGTGAAAAAAAAATTTAGAAAGAGCCTCCGCTACGCAAAATTCCTATCATTTTTCATCTCTATAAACCGGGGGAAGAAAGGGGAAAAGAGAGAGACTGCTACAGGAACTAAAAAAAAAAGGTTTTAAAAAGGCTTTACATGGTTCATTGAATTCTCCTAATGAGATAATATGATCACAAAAAAACAGCCAACAGCGAGTTGAGCAAGGTCTCAGAGATACGTCCCTGACGATTTCCAGATTCTTCCTTCGAGTGATATCACCATAACAGTAACATCATCATGGTACTTCCTCCGATCTCCTTGAGGGATATCCAACAACTCGTGCAAATCCATTCCTGCAACAATTGAGCCCAAAATCACCACTCTAAATGCTGATTGCATATAGGCAGTAGTTGAGCAATAAAATAATTCGACGTACTGCACCAATTTTTTACAACTTAAAATTTACCATTACTTGATTCTTCAAGCAAAATCTAGTTAAAACATATCCACATAGCAGACAGGAAGAGTCACATAGCTTTCAGTTATTATATAAGGCATCAATCAAAATAAATTAATATTTAATAAATATTCATTCCCTCCATTTATGTCATTCAACAAATTGGACATGTTCAACAGGACTGCAAAACTACAAGAAAGATTCAAGAAATGAGAAGACTTGTTTACCAGCTTTTTTGGCTGCACGGAGGAGCAGCTCCTCTATTAAACTTTGGGCAGGATCTCCATCCGGAAACTTTTCCATGAAGCTCTCAACTTGAGAAACCACTTCTTGATTGCTTAGATATTGATATAACCCATCAGATGAGAGGATCAAGAACTGATCTCTCGTGCTCAATCTATGGTGACGTAGTGAAGGGCAGCAGGATATATAAGGAGCAGTGCCAATATATTCATTACGAAACATTTCTAGTACTACATCATTCCACTTCGGCTGCAGAAACATGCAAATCATACTGTCAATTAAGCATACCATTGCGTAAAATATTTAAGAAGTCTATACAGCCATGAACAAGAGGAGTGACAAAAAAGTAGGATTTTATTTTCAGAGTGTGGATGAGCATGGACATGTGCAGCAGTACCATAAGCGCATAAAAAAGTGAGATCACATGAAATGTTCTCTTCCATGGCCAGAGTTAAAGTTTAGCACACTCTAAAACCAAGGACCTGGCTTCACTTCTGACCACATATTGCCAAACACAAAAACAAAAGGACAACAACAGACGTAATAGTTATGTACTGGTTCTCTGGGCGCAAACATAAGAAATAAAAATTTCCTGCATATTATTCAAAATAATTTAAACCCTATCTGGAAGGCTTTACTTGTAAACATAAAGTTCTAACCTACAGTATGCAAAGAAAATTTTATAGAGAACCGACATTTTATAATATAAGTTAAAACTAAAAATGACAATCAATGCTTATCAATCATTTTCTCTTTTCTATTTTATAACATAAAGTTCTAATAATAAGTGAAAATCAATGCCAGAATTCACCCAGCAATGGACCTTATCAATCATCTTCTCTTTTACATCAATGAGAAGTGTGTTGCAAGAATGAAGTATAACTACAATAAAGTATTTGAAAAGACACCTGTTTCAAAAATCCAGCGCCAAATGCTCTGGTGACCTTAAGACGGCCTTTCACTCTATCATTTACAATACATTGGCTATCATCAGGGTGTTCATTCTTAATCCTAATGACTTCCTGCGAAACAACAAGCTCCAAAATTTAGACAACTGATATAACTTGATCACAGCACGATTGAAGAAAAAGGAGACAAGACTATAGTAATAACTGCAACAACTTTTAAAATTAAAACTTATAATTGAAAAGGAAACATCATGTAAGCATGAAGCCAAAGATCTAACATCTTGAATTGAACATCTCACATGACTCGTCAATGAAAACTACCATGTTTTATTTAAACTTTATGCCACTAGATATAGAAGCAGAATGCAGGATATAATGAAAGTATGAAAGAAACAATAGCATCCCTGATAGGAATACAGACAGCTCAAGGAAAACTACACAAAGACAAGCAGACACAAACACTCATATAGACAATATATACAAAAGCACACAGGAGTATACGATTAGCAAAACTCCATGGGAAAAAGCAGCATCATTGGCAACAAATAACAATCAGTATTAAATCCCAGAAAGCTACCAAAGGAATTACAGAACAGTTAAAGGGCGCTGATGCTTTACAATTAACCATGAAATCTTGCACCTTCAAGTGTAAGTAGGTACTAGAAAGTATATGAGCAGAAGGAGCAATAAACATAGACAAAATCAGGAAAAGGAATAATACAGTGTTTGACTGTCTGAATGAAAACAGGGGGCGGAGGAGAAGTAGCTGAAAGGCCAAATTATAAACTTGCCTCTTCAATGCTCGTGCTGTGGTCAGTGGATAGCTGCAATGCCACCAACCTCGTTTCTTGAGCAGGACCCTCATTCCCCAACTTGATAGCACTTTCACCCAGAGATAAAGACTCCTCAACTATACTCTCCTTGCTTGACCCAATATCTCCATTGCTTCCGGATTCCTTACTAGAATTAACCTCTCTGGACTCATAACGTGCCACAATGGCCCTGCTATCTCCCACATTCATAACATAAACATCCTCATCCCTCATTAAAACAACTAAGAGGCATGATCCCATTAAAGCAAGCTCAGGGTTCGTATCAATAACCTTGTCCGTCATATCTAAATATGCAAGTTCAGTCATCTCAAGTGCCCGAGACAATGCCCTCAAAACCAAATCATGATCCACAGGACCCACTTTCCGCTTCCTACCACTATCACCACCACGGGACTTCTCTGCCGGATTTTCCACCTCAGCCTTCTCCTTATCCTCTGTGCCCAAGTTCCAAGGTAACAACTTTCTTCCATGACCCTCCTTATGCTTTGATAATCCATGCTTCAACTTTGACATCAGGAGCCACCGTCTACTACCTGCTGACCCCTCCTTGCTAACGCTGAGTGCATCATCAACGGAGAATGCAAATCTATCTGACCCTGAAAGATCAAGCCCATCTTCAGCATCATCTTCCGCAAGAAACTCCCATAGCCTACGCCGGTTACTCCCAGTTCCCTCTACCTGAAACGTTACTCTCTTGGCGGATCCCGGAAGAGGGTTGGAGTCTTGTTCTCGTTCAACCCCCCCTTCATTTTTGGGTTCAGTTTCATCCGCAACAGCAAGCACTGCAGGTGCAGGTGCAGGGTTAGTTTCCTGCGCCTCTTCAACTTCCCAAAACAAACCCTGTAGCTCACTGTAAACAGCACGGTAAAGATAACCCATCAGAAACTCCGGCGCCTCAGGGCCATTGAAGCCGTCGTAAATCCCCACAAACAACCAACCCTGCTCTTCCGATACAACCACATGCACTCGATCCTCCCCTGCCTTTCCGAGCGCCCACTGCACATTACTCTCTCTCTCCCTCTTCGCCTCCGTCGTCCCTTCCCTCGCCGGAGCCTCCTTCCTCCCAATGAAATTCAACACCGGCACCACCCACGGCCGCTTCTTCTCCGAAAGGTTCCGCTGGAACGCCTTCCGGAACCTGCCAACACCATTCCTCCGCTCCTTCTTAACATACAGCCCACCCAGGGGAGCCGAGAAAGGTACCCCACCGGCGGCGGCGTCAACGGAGGCGCCGTCGTCGAGAGGACCGGAGAGGGTGCCGGCGGCGTTCTCAATTGGACCGGAGAGGAAGAAACCCCTCCTCTCGCTGTCCAATGATTCAGCTTCACCTCCTCCTCCTCCTCTGGGAACAGGCTGAAGCGGGAGAGCACTAAACGACGACGTACTTTTGAAGCCATTTACAATATTACCCCCGGAAGCGGCATCGTCGTGGGTGTTATTATCTAAACGGAGAACGGTTTTCGGGGCGGAGCTGTTGGCACTGACGGATGCTCCGGAAATGGCCTTGAATGCGGTTTCGGGGAAATCGGGTCGGGTCCTGGGGAGGAGCTCGTGGGAGGGAGAAGAACGGAGTGAATTAGAAGGAGAGAGAAAGCGATCGGAGTTAGTGGGTGAAAGAAAACGAGCCGAAGATCTGACGTAGCAGAATGAGTGACCTAGGGTTTCATCCAATGGCTGAGAGTCGTCGAAGATGAGTTGCGGTTCGTTAGGGGTCCGGTTCGCTGCTTTGAAGCAAGAAAAGAAGTTGCAGAGTCCATTACTTCTACTTCCCATCACATTTGAATCGCAGAGGATCCCAACCCGGGAAAACAGAAAAACAGAAAGAAAAGAAAACACACACTCACTCACCCTCCCCTTCAAACACGAGTAAGAGAGACCAGGGTCAGAAGGGTGGGTGAGCAAAACAAATCAAACAAGAGGGAAGAAAGAAAAAACAAAGGACTCTCTCTCTCTCTCTTGTATTTTTCTGTTACACTTTTCTTTTTTCTTTTTTGTAGCTGAGGAGAAATTCAAATAATAGAAAAATGATAATAGTTTTCAAATCAAAATATTTGTCGTGCTGTGTGCAATTGTTCCCACTGTCTGTGTTTGACGGTTACATGAGCTGGCATCCTCGCGAATTTTGTGTCTCCATTTTAATAAAATTTTAAACGGTAATGACACGCACGACTCCAGGTCAGCAACCTGCGGGTCTTTTGCAACCCTCGTTAAATGACTTTTATGACCTTCTACGCTTCTAAACTCAACAATAATTCTTTACTAGTCCCACTTATACCATAATTAAATTAAATTACCCTCAATTAAAGAGTGTAGTGTAGACATTTAAAATCTACATCAAACGATTTATTATGATGAAATTGGTAATATCGCCGGATTGGTTCACTTGTAAATTTGAAATACGAGCTCCGGTCTTCTTCTTCTTCTTTTTTTCTTAAGGGGTGTTTGGTTCAAGTTTTTGGAGAGGATTACCGGTAATCCTTCTTTGGTAAATGTAATTACCACGTTTGGTAGAAGGAATAAATTACGATTCCCGGATATCCAAGGATTACCGGTAATTTGATTTATAAAGAAAAGTCACTATTCAGATTACCAAAAATAATATGGTAATTCGGAATACTAATCAGAATACCAAGTGAAAAGAAAGCACAACAATAAATTTTGAGACAAAAATACCCCAATACACATGAAAATCTAGACCCAATCTATCAATTACAAAAGTAAAAATAGTTTGGGGTTATTTTTGTAAAATAACCTCATATTCCAAGTCATATTTCGTTCTAAACCAAATATGGAATCAGTAATTTTTACCCAATATTCCCGGTAATATTTTGGCGAACCAAACACATCTTTCGTAAGATTCCAAGTAAACTCAATTTCTACTGAATTCCCATTAATCATGATTCCCGGTCACCAAAAAATTTCTCCTGTACCAAACACACCCTAAAGGATATTATTATGGGTTCATTTTTCTACGGTTAACGTAGATAATTTATTTACATTTAATTTAAAATGATGTCATTTTGAGACGAAAATTAATGTATTTTTATAATTATAATTTATTTCAGGATTATAATTGTATTTTTTATTTTAATTTTTTAACCCAAAACAACGTCATTTTGAAAGCGAATGTAGATAACTTATCTACATTCACTGTAGAAACATTAAAGTCTATTATTATATAACAATACATATTAATCTTTTAAATATTATTACAACTAGTTCCGTATCAAAATATCAATTATCTTAAAGTAAATTTTATTTTATTTTATCTATTATTTTGAAAAAATAAAATATTACAAAAGTATTAATATGTTGAGTATTTTAATATATTAGACTTATATTTTAATTCAATTGATATTATTTGATAATTATCATAAAAAAAAAATATATTAAAAGCGTATATTTTTTTAAAGAATATTAACTAAGAGACTATTCTATATCAATTATCTTTTCGGAAACTAAATGAACGCCACATATGACACCTGTAACGTCTGGCCACTTGCAGGATAAATGATTGTTCTGACAAATTAATACAAGACTTTTCAGTGTGCTTTTGTCCTCACTCACACACTTTCTAAAAAAAATTCAAAAAATTATCCATCCCATAATTGCTCTAAGTCAAGCACGCTTCACTATGAAGTTCTTAAGTTATAGACTAATAGATGCATCTTGTTAGTATATGTACCAACCCTTGAAAATTCAAGGGTGTAAGGGAAAAGATAAAATCCCATATTGATTAAGAATTGTCCTAAGTGAATATCACCTAATTGGAATGCTTTACATATAAACTATGGGAAAAATATTTGTCATTTTAAAGGATATAACTTTATGTCATTTTAGATCCTAACTGTTAATTTTCGTCAAATAACGGTTATAATTTATTAGGTCAAACTTATTAAATAATTAGTAATTCGCAAAAAATTATAATCGTTGATTGACGAAAATCAACGGTTATGATCTAAAATGACAGAAAATTATATCCTTTAAAATGATAAACTTTTATCTATATATATAACCTGAAATGATAAATTATATTCTGAAATGGTAATTCAAATTCTGAAAACAGTTGAAATTTAACCTCCAATTTAAGATTGTAACCGTTGACATGTATCCCATAATTTATAATTATTTAATACTAGTTTAATTACCTTTTATTGTTGTAACTTGTAACCCTATATATATGGGTATCATTATGCTAATGAGATTAGAGATTTTTCTGAACACAATCTCTCATCTTCCCTTGATTTACTCTATATCTTTCTCTATGATTTTTTTTGCTTTCTCTCCTACGAATTTCCTTTTCTTGAGACCCTTCTTAATAACAAGTTATTAGCATAATTAGCTCCCTGAAAAAAAAAATATGCAACAACCCCCAAGGGTAGCTTAGTTGGCAGCTGAGCTCCCAAGGGATTGCTTGGTGCAGGGATCAAACCCTGCCTCAAGCTTAGTGCACCCACTGTTACAATGAGGGGCTAGCCCAAACGGGCCGTACCCCGAGGGCATGGTGCCCGGAGAAGGTTGAATGGGGATACCTCCTGGCAATGTACCAAAAAAAAAAAATATGCAACAACATTTTCTTCAAAACCAAAGCCTTTTATAAAAAGAAAAAAATTTGTTCTTGCTCCTCAGAAGAGAAAAAGGAACAATTTTTTTGTCTACAAGGTAGTACATTCTTCCTTTTACTCTCCTTTTACCATTTTTCTTCTTCTTCTCTTTTTTCTTTTATCTAAAATTTAACATACCCTTTTGTCCCTGAAGTGACCGTAGATATTTTGCTCTTAAAGTAGAAGTATCATGACAAACATTGAAAAGTCTAAGTTTCACATCTTGGAGGTGAGTGGTGACAATTACCCGTCTTGGTGTCTGTTTAGGGGCAAGGTCTCGTTAATGCTATTAAGAAGTTAGAAGCTCTAATGAAAAGGGTGAGACAAATGCACTGATTTTTATCGCCGTCATTTGCATGAGAGACTGTTCGAGACCCTCAGATCCTTTGGAAAAGGTTGAAGGTTAGGTATGATCATACCAAGACTGTCATCCTTCCTCAAGCTCAATATGATTGGCAGCATATCAAGATGCAAAATTTTAAATCAGTGTCTGATTATAATTCTGTCATATTTGATATTGTCTCACCACTTGAGTTACGTGGTAAGTTTCACATCCTGGAGGTGAGTGGTAACAATTACCCGTCTTGGTGTCTGGACATGGAGATGCACCTTCAAGGGCAAGGTCTCGCTAATGCTATTACATAAGTTAGAAGCTCTAATGAAATGGGTAAGATAAATGCACTGATTTTTATCCGTCGTCACTTGCATGAGAGTCTATTCGAGACCCTCAGATCCTTTGGAAGAGGTTGAAGGATAGGTATAATCATACCAAGACTGTCATCCTTCCTCAAGCACAATATGATTGGCAACATATTAGGCTGTAAGATTTTATATCAGACATATTTTCTCACCACTTGAGTTATGTGGTAAGTTTTACATCCTGGAGGTGAGTGGTAACAATTACCCATCTTGGTGTCTGGACGTGGAGATGCACCTTCAAGGTCAAGGTCTTGCTAATGCTATTACAAAAGTTAGAAGCTCTAATGAAAAGGGTAAGACAAATGCACTGATTTTTATCCACCGTCATTTGCATGAGAGTCTATTCGAGACCCTTAGATCCTCTAGAAGAGGTTGAAGGATAGGTATGATCATACCAAGATTGTCATCCTTCCTCAAACACAATATGATTGGCAGCATATCAGGATGCAAGATTTTAAATCAGTGTCTGATTATAATTCTGCTTTATTTGATATTGTCTCACCATTTGAGTTATGTGGTAAGTTTCACATACTGGAGATGAGTGGTAACAATTACCCGTCTTGGTGTCTAAACATGGAAATGCACCTTTAGATCCTCCGGAAGATGTTGAAGGATAGGTATGATCATACCAAGACTGTCATCCTTCCTTAAACACAATATAATTGGCAAACTATAGGCTGCGAGATTTTAAATTAGTGTCTGATTATAATTCTGCTTTATTTGATATTGTCTCACGACTTGAGTTATGTGGTAAAACGTTAACTGATGTAGAATTGCTAGAGAAAACATTCTCCACCTTTCATGCTTCTAAATTAATATTGCAACAGCAATATAGACAATGCCAATTTGCCACATATTCTGAGTTAATCTTAGTGTTCTTGACTGCTAAGCAAACAAATGAATTACTGCTGAAAAATCATGATCTGAGGTCTGCGGGTTCAAAAGCATTGCCTGAAGCATATGCTAATTCAATGAAAAATTCTGGTTATTTTAAAGATTATGATCACAGGCAAGGAAATTATCATCGTAAAGGTAACATAAAATTTAATCGCCCTAGAAAAGCCAATTTTGGCTTGAATCATGATAAAGGAAAAAAAGGGCAAATGAAATTGGCAAATGAAAACAAAATGGTTAATGATAGTGTCTGCTATCGTTGCGGTATTACTGGACATTGGTTGCGTAACTATCGTACACCAAAATATTTAGTCGATTTATACCAGGCATCTATGGAAAAGAAAAGCGAGGGTGGTGAAATTCACGCCATTGAAATTAATCCCTCTGCTGAGACCAACAACATTTCTGTTGGTGCGAATCCTCTTGCTCTTGAAGTAGCAAATACATACATTGGTAGGATTCCTATGTCTCTTGAAATTAGAGTCATGAAAGACATTTCCCGACATTAGGGGGAGAAAGCCAGAAGCTTAATGAATCCCAGGAAATTATTTTGAACAAAAAAATCAAATGAATTATTTTGGTCCACGTATAAGTATATTTGAACTTGAAGTTCAAAAATATTATAACTTGCAAACTTTAGCACGATAAATGCCAAATATTTCTGATCACAAAGGAGTGACTAAGTCTCATATCTCTGCAGAATATGCACTATCTATACTGGAGATTCTATTTGAACTAAAGCCGGAAGCGTGAATGAGACTAAAGACATAAATCCGCGGAAAATGAAAATAAAGTCACTCATCATGCCTACTGAAGAGGTTATTCCTGAAGAAAGCGAACCCGGTGAAATAAATGCAGCTGCTAATTGCAACAATCCCGGGAATACAGAACGGCCAAATCTAAATGTCATGGAAAACAATGAAGATTTGGTTGGTATTGACATAAAAATTGCAATAAATTATATTGATAAGGGAGAAAATATGATAATATTATTTATCGCCGGCGACACCTTTGCCTTCTCAGTAACTCTTGTTGCCTTAAGAGAAAATCTGGATCCAGAATCAAAATTATTCAAGAATGCCAGAAGCATTCATATGTGAATGAATGAAAGGAGGCAATTAAGTAAGAATAAGGGTTTTCGCAAATACCCTACATCAATTATGATGTTTATTCTCCCGAAATGAGTTATATTATGTTTCGTTACTCGATCAATATAGCAACTAGTATGCATATTGAGATTCATCTAATGGACGTCGTGACTGCAGGGTCACTTGACAATAATATTTTCATGAAAATCCCTGAAGGATTCTCCATACTCAATATGGAAAGAATGAAATTCGCAGCATGATTAATATCGAGCTGCAAATATCATTATATGTCTCAACTTGCAGATTAAGCAACTTCCAAAATGGTTATTTCACCAATGTTATTATATAAGTGACTCAATGATGATTTATTCACTGGAAGTGAATACAGATCCATTTAGATTAAAAGAAATGAACGATAAAGTATTAGAACCTAATCTTAAGCGTCATAAGAAACACCATTATACTCTGCAAATTGCAATCAGGCCTGATATTGCATTTGCAACGAAAGTTTTAGCTAGAGATAGTGTTGCTCCTTATGAATTGGAATCACTTTAATCATATTTTGGTTATCTTCAAGGATCCATCCATGATATGAAGATTCTACATTGGTGAAATATTTTAGTGTTGACTATATAATCACATATAAGAGATGCATCCCTGTGTGGAAGTACCACAATGTTATGGAAGATTGTAAAATTAAGCCTAGTCGCTATTTTTTTGATAGATTATCAGAGGGAACGAATTAATTACGACTATCCCTGAAGAATGGAGCCCTGAAGGTTTATTACTGTACTCTTTTCATTTGCTAAGTTTTTTTCCAAAGAATTTTTCTTAGCCAAAGGTTTTTAATGATGCAGTTTGTGCAATGCTTTGGTAGTATATATCATGTACTCTTTTTCTTTTGCTGATTTTTCTCATTGGGTTCTCTAACAAGGTTTTAACGAGGAATGAATATTATTACAGTGATGTCCATGTGAAAGTGTCATAGATGGACATTATGGAAAATATTAGTTGTTACTCCATTTTCTTAGCTTCAATAGTAATTATATGACTTAAACTGAGGGGAAGTTATACGAGTGTACTTAAAAAAAAGTCTCCGTATATAGAAAATATTAAATATCTATGAAATTAAAGATTTCGAGTAAAAGCTGACGTTCATTAAGAAACAGCGATGTTATTGTTGAACATTTAATTCGACTTGGTTGCATAACTTGTCTTGATTGAGGAGTACTATTTACTACTTATTCATGATGGAATCGGTGTACCTCATCCTTATGTTATTTGACTACATATTTTTTTCCTAGGATGCTATTTGACTACTTTACCTCATGCTTTTATAAGGAAGATTCAAAGATTCAGTGGGGAAAAGTGGACATTAAGATTTAGTTTAGATGGAATCCCGCATCACATGTGATATGTCTTATATGTCACAAGTTCGTTAGGAAGATACTTTTCTTAATTAAACTGTATATGCATATAGAAAATGATTATATTTATAATTTTTTTTTATAAACTCAACTATGTATTTTTGAAAATAGACTCGGTTAAAAATATATTACCGAGAATACATAATGTAATTTGTAAAAAAATTTAAACAAAAAATTTATAAATATAACCTACCTCGCAGATATATATGAAACATTTCCTTTATAATGCAATTTATTTCTTCTTCTTTTTTGCACACACATATATATATATATAAGAGAGAGAGAGAAATATTTCTTCAGCAACTTGAGATAAGTTTATCTACAGTTACTCCAAAATTACGTCGTTTTGTTTATTTGTTTCCTTATATTAATTGATTCATCTTTGAATGGTTATGATCTCCTTTTTCTCTCTCTTTCTTTATCATCATTGATCTATCTTTATACAGTTATGATTTAGTAGCCAGAGATAAATTTATCTCAAACAACTTAAGAAACAATAAGGATATATATATATATATATATATATATATATATATATATATATAGGTAGGATCCTTTGACACCAGTGTCAAATTTAAAGTTTGACACCTCGTCTGAGAGCCTTTAGATCAAAAAATATCAACAACTCTGATTTGTAAGCAAGTGACACCATTGATCTTTTTTGATCTAACGACTCTCAGATAAGGTGTCAAACTTTAAATTTGACACCGGTGTCAAAGGATCCTACTCCATATATATATATATATATATATATATATATATATATATATGGGGAGGGATCTTTTGACTCTAGAGTAAGAGTTACAATTCTTACTCTTCATCTCAACCGTTGATTTCCGTACATCTAACGGTTATTATTTATTTGAAATAAATAAATAATTAATTGTTATAGATAATCATTAGATGGACGCAAATCAACGGTTGAGATGAGGAGTAATAGTTGTAAATCTTACTCTTGAGTCAAAAGATCCCTCCCATATATATATATATATATATGGAGAGAGATCATTTGACTCTAGAGTAAGATTTATAAGTCTTACTCCTCATCTCAGCCCTTGATTTTCGTCCATCAACGGCTAAGATGAGTAGTAAGACTTTTAAGTCTTACTCTAGAGTCAAAAGAACCTCCCTATATATATATATATATATATATATATATATATATATATATATATATAGGGTTAGGATCATTTTAGGTGTAAGTTACACTCTCAATCTTGATCGTTGATCCCACTTATATCTAAGGGCTCTAATTTTTTAGTAATTTGAACCATTAGATACAAGTGGATCAATGCTCAAGATTGAGTGTAAGACTTGCCCCATATATATATATATATATGGCAAAATGATTTGTAATGTGAGTGTATATAAGCATTAGTGCAGTCATCTAAAAACTACGTAGTTTTGGGTGGGATAAAGGAAGTTCGCATTTAAAATTAATTGTAGAAAATAAAGATAATATATAGTGCAGTCACCTATATAAATATATATAGAAAAAAACATTTCTACAGCCACCTTAAATAAAGTTATCTACATTTACTCCAAAAACTAGTTGTTTTTTATTAATGAAGGATATTTCAGTAAAATGTATACGATAAAAAAATAAACAAAATTACAGAAACACCCTTCATTAATCAAAACAACGTAATTTTTGGGGTAGCTGTCGATAACCTTATCTAAAGTGGCTGTGGAAATATTTATCTCATATATATATATATATTAAGTTTCTCAAGATATTTTCATGATCTTTATGTCAAAGTCTTGAACTTTGTTCTGCTTATTATCATGGTCTATGAAGCACCGACACTTCAAAAACCTTGACGTGTCATGTCCGACACTTTCCAACACTCTCGGACACTCCGACACGCGTTATTGAAATTCAAAAAACGGTTCAAAGGTTAAATTGCGTTGAGTTTTTAGTTCCAACTGTTAGATTCGTTAGATTACGATTACCATTTTATTGAGTTTAATATAAATATTTAGAATATCTTATGTTTCTTTGTAAAATTTATAAATATTATAAGTTTAGATACATTTTTTTGTTAAATTATTGAATATTAAAGATAATATATACTACATAAATTAAATATATTATTTAAAATCAAAACGTGTCCTAACGTGTCGAAATTTAAGATTTTTTAGAATTAACGTGTCGGAGTGTCATGTCGTATCGTGTCACGTGTCCCGTGTCAGTATCGGTGCTACATAGATCATGGTGTAGTTTAACTCGATCCCCATGAATAAAAAATTAACGAGTTTGTAATTCTTTTTAAGATTTAGGTATAACCGTGAGGTTTGTAATTATCTTAAATTATTTTCCAATTAGGTATTTGCACATTGAATGTAAAAAATAAACCCAAAAAAAGTATAACATAAAATAATTTATCAAGCAATTGAGTCATTGTTCTATAATTATGTTTTTTTCTTGGGTAATACAATGCGCCTGCGCCAACCTGGTAGTAGAAATCGAATTTGAATTTGAATTCGATATAGTTTTTCAAAAATTACATCAAAGTCATGACCATCAAAACTCTATCATTCGAATATTAATAATTATATATAATATATAAGTATTATAGTCTTAATGTCATGTCATGACTTATGTTGAGATATCCCACATTGGTTAGATGTGCAACTAATGTGGAGTTTATAAGGCCTTGGGCACTCCCACCCCTTGAGCTAGCTTTTGGGGTGGTGACCTTCTTTACATGGTATCAGAGCTTGAGCTCTCACCGCCTCCCACTTTCAAGTGGAATTAAAATAAAAAGCACAAAAAGGTAAACCAAAAATTGGGCCTGTGCAATTCCACGCTTCTCGCCCAAAGAGCTCTTGCGTGAGGGGGCGTGTTGAGATATATAGTCCCACATTGGTTAGATGTGCAACTAATATGGAGTTTATAAGGCCTTGGGCACTCTCACCCTTTGAGCTAGCTTTTGGGGTGGTGTATCCCAAGGTTCTTTACAACTTAAAAATTAAATAGTCTTTTATTTTTCTAATTTATTTCCTAAAAAACTTAATCCAAAAGATATATATATATATATATATATATATATATATGGGAAAACATTTTCTTATTTTAAAGGAAAAAAAATTTCTCCTACCAAAGACACATAGTATAAATGGGGCCTACAAAATAGTGGAGAAAAAAAAAATTCAAAGTGAGACCCACTTATGCTAGGAGTCTTTGGTAGGAAAAAATGTTTTCATATATATATATATATATATATATATATATATATATATATATATATATATATATATATATATATATATATATCATAAAATTGTGTTTTACTTTATAGTTTTTTTTAAAATGTGTTTATACTCATCGATAAATATTACCTATATTAAGTTTTAAAAATAAAGAAAATAGTTGTTCGTAGATTCATCCTTATATAAATTCGATAGATTATTTAAAATGAAAATTCTTTTAACGTCTCATGGATCAATTTTTCTAAAAATTGAAGTAATGAGTGAATGAACATTAATCGTTTTATTATATATCTGAAATATTGGGTGACAATTTCTTTGTTACATTCTTAATCTTGTATTTATTTTTCTGCGAATTTTGGCTAGCCATTATCGTGATTAAATTAGAGTTGCACCTTTCTTGATTAAGTTTGTCCTTTTGTGTCATTTATTATTGGCAAAAACTTTTCTTTTGTTGCATGATATTTTATATCTTATGTTATACAAACATTCTTATGTGGGTCTCTTTATTTAAGTTAATAAAAAACTTTAAAAAAAATTAAACATTGTGAGATAACTGGAAATGATTTCTCTCGCGCGGCCGGAGGAAATCATCTCCCATTATTGTTATGCTTTAATATTTTTATAGTGAATATAGATAAGTTATCTACATTCGCTCCTAAAACGATGTTGTTTTGGAATAAAAAATTATAATGAAAAAGACTATTACTACCCTAAAATAAATTATAATTATAAAAATACCTTGATTTTCGTCTCAAAATAACGTCGTTTTCGGCTCAATGTTGATAAGTTATCTACATTAACTGTAAAAAAAAATGAACCCTTATTATTGTTATTGTCTACGTTTATTATAACGATAGAGATTTATTATCTACCGGGGATAGGTTACTCTGCATTTATTTTGTATGAATATTAAAATTAATTCACGACTAAATTGGACGATCCATTTGGAGGGTATGAATATTCATACTAAATATTATTTTGTATGTTGTTCGTGATTGAATTCAATCATCCTCAACAATCTGATCCTTATTTCATACAAAATATTATTCATACAAAATTCAATCACCCTCCAACATTGGGTTGTGATTTTGGAAGAAATATTATTTTGTTACCAATCCAATGTTGAATATTCAAAATAAAGATCATACAAAATATTATTCATACAAAATTCAATCATCCTCCAACATTGGGTTGTGATTTTGAAAGAAATATTATTTTGTTACCAATCCAATGTTGAATATTCAAAATAAAAATCATACAAAAGAAAGAAAAGATCGTCCGAAAATCCAGATTTGAGACTCCAAACTGTTGTCAGTGATTCATATCCTCTTAATCTAATTCTGTCAATTAAACCTTTTCGTGTTTATATCACTCTACGTTAGCCACGGTAGCAAGCGGATTTCGGCGTAACTTCCCGGTAACTGCCTAAGTTCCCGGTCCTTTATTTGTTCTATAGGAGCCATCCTGATCTCATCTACCTAGAGAATCACCATAGTATTTGGTGATTATGAATCTCACCCCGTGCGGGATGACCAGATATAAACTTTCTTCAACCACTTACGAAATAACAACCGAAGGGATTCTAATTCTGATGCCGCAGCGAGGAAGAGAAAAGGGGGAGGAGAGATAAATGGTGAGGGGCAATGAGAGAGAAGAAAGGGTAGAATGATTGATTTTATCTCGTAAATCTCTATCGTTGGATGAGGGAGGTAGGCAAAAGTAGGCAAATTAGAAGTAGGCACAATAACCTATCCCAAGTTTACAGATATCACAATGAATATTAATTTTTTTTTATCATAACATTTTTCTCTCTAATTTATCGTCTAAATTTGTTCGTAAACGATTCACATAATATGATTTGACATGAGAGGATTCATTATTATTTTTAAATATTATTACAAAATATTTCTTATATACATAAATAAAATTATACATTTTAATATTAAATGAGATACGTAATTACCTATAAAATAATTATTATATCAATTTTGTGAATGTAAGTCAAACATATTAAATTAATAAAATATTAATACATCATTAATAAAAATTAAATCTGATAATTAATTTAAAACCAATTATTATCATTAACTATATATTAGTAATATATTAGTTTAGTTCACTAAAAGCTCTTAAGAGAACTAAACAAATATAATGAGAAAAAAATATTTTTTTTTTTCATTTTATTATTTGTTTTTGTTTGGTTGGTTGACTGGTTGAGATACCTTATTAACTATTCTGGACACTGGCAAACTTTCCCCTGGTCAAAGAATAATCCACTTCAATTAATTATTTATTGAACATTAAATTAAATAAATTACTGTCAGTTTAAATAAATACAAATTCTCTATAACTGGTTACTGTTATTTCTTTATTCGAGTGATTATTTTTGAACAAGACATTATAGAAAAATAAATTCAAAATCAAAATCTCTCTCTTTCCCGTGTCTGCAAGTCAAAGTGCATGTTTGTTGGTTGGACAAATACTTGAGCTAAGCGACGAAGTGGTTCTAAAGTCACGCGACTTGTGTGAGCTCTATCCTTTAATTAATCTTTGTAAGAAATAATAATAATAAAAAAAGGCAATCACTTAATCCGGTTCATATAATCTCCTCCATCTGTGATAATTATTTTATTGAATAAGATTTTATATTTCTGGCTAATTGATTGAGAGGCAAAAACATTAGGACAAAATTTTAAATCTAGACGGAGATTAAATTTCTAAATCTGAGTTTAATAGGAATACACCATACGTCAACGTGATAATGAGGTAAGTGATGATCCGTTGAATAATGCTACAGTATACACACTATACCTAACATATATTTATATCGTTTTATTATCTTATTATAGCTAGTTATATTTTAATTTTTATATACTTATATATTTTGAATTATCTATCCTGACTTCCGAAGAATATATTATGTCACTGATGCGCTAGAAAACTTCATATTCATCTTGAAAAATATTACTCTACTTTCATAGAAAACAATCATTTTATATTATGAAAAGATAATGAATGAATCCCAACATATAAAAAAAATGCAAAAATTGAAATAAGAAAACATAAAAGAAATTATCTCAAAATAATAAAGCTAATTCATCTTTGCTTACTTATCTTTATCTGATTTAATTTTTTAACAAAAAGTACAATGGATTGGACTTGCCTTGGTTTTTGTCTTATTTACAGACTCGTGGACAATGATGGCAAGTTGCCAACTACTCTACGGAACTTTAATTAAGTTAATGTAAAAATAACAAATATTAAAGTAAGATAAATAAATAAAATGCGAAAACAGAAATTGTATGAAATAGTTATATTTATTTGGCAAGTACGGGGTCCACGACATGCATCAGTTGGTCAACGATCTTTGACAGAGTTGCTGAAACTTAGGTCCACCGTTTTCGATTTCGACGTCATCCTTGTCGGGATCCTTTGTCATTTTATTTTTTTCTCCTTCAACCTCCCAGTCTCACATGATAACACAAGGACAGGTCCATGTTGTATTTCTTTGCAAACTTTAATATAATTAATAATAGTCTAAAAGATATAAGAAAGTTATTAATTTTATATCACATGATATAAGTATCTTATGTGAGTGAAATAAGTTGTAGAGCACACAACTTTAAAAAAAAATACAACTCTAAAAAAAATATAAAAGAAAAAAATAAATATTAAATTTTATGAGTGTACAACATAAGATAGTTGTCTTATGTGACATAAGACAACTATTTCTCAAGATATAAATATGAATTTTTATAAACAAATGTAATTATAAGTTATAACACTATTATAAAAAGTGATCTGAACCGTTAAAAATATATATTTCTATAACAAAACACTAATTAAGAGTATATAAATTATTAAATAATTATAATAAATAACAATACTTTTCTTTTTTAATATATCAAAACTTGAAACCTTTAATCTAAAATTAATTATTCTCTTTTCTTATTGCCTACCTTTTATGTAATTTTTTTATTCAAATCAACCTAAACATTAATTAAATTTGCACAATTATATATCTTGCTCCTATGAACAGTAAACAAAAGGTAATACCTTATTTTCAAACCCCGAATTGCATGTTTGTGTGAAATTAAAATTTTGAATCAATGAAAATGAAGAAAAAGTATCAAGCAATCAATTATCCTAAAAGTTTAAGTTGTTACATAAAAATTTATAAATAATTTTATATTTTTATATTATAACTTAAACATGTTTCCATTATTAAAAAAATGAGGTGACAAGGATCAAATTTTGAATCATGATCTGATTATTGAGACTCCCATATATCAAGTAATTAGCTAATTGTCCTAAAACCTTAAACTATCTGAATAATTTTATATTATATTTCTGAAAAATAAGTTGGATTATATACTATAACTCGAGGATATTTTAAGCGTATTTTTATCTATAAATTAGAATTTAAGGGAATCTGAATGAAAAAAATTACATGAAATATAATTGATGAAAAAATATTAAAGGGATAAGCAATTTTAAAATAAATCACATGAGGTGTATTTGAAATTTAATAAAAAAAATAATTATTTATTATTTGTGATAACCCCATTTATTTAAAGAGTATGTTAATCATTAGAAAGTTTAACTCTATCTTGATTAAAAGAAAGGGGATTTACTATGAGATTAAGAGGCACAGAGGTGAATTGCACAAACAGCAAAACCGATGATTGCTCCATTGTTGAATATACGTAGTATTGGATTGTGGGTAGACTTTCTATTTGTAATTTGATAGTCCATCGTCAAGGTAACATGGGATCAGTCTTCTAAGCACCTTTAACTAATCAATAAAAGCGAAAGGGAGAGCCAAATCCATTTAAATTTTGAAATTCAATGTAGTGGTTGCTGTTGGAACTTGAAGCAAAGTTATTTTGGGAATTGAGTAGGTCAACGTGCATGATGTTACCCCAGTCCACTGGTGCATTTCATGTATAGCAAAAAAAATGTTATAAAAAAGAAGCATTTTTTTAATCTCTTCAATTAGTTCATCTTTCGTACTAGTCTGATTCGAGTACTATTAGATCTCATCAGAAGACGATTCTCCCGTGATTATTTTTTCAATACCCAAAATTCGAATACAAAACTACTGGTTAAAGGACATAAAACACTTTATTACTTATGTCAATCGGTGTTTGGTGTAAAAAAAAAAAGCTTTTTCTTAAGTATTACTATCTGTTTTATCACATTCACATGGTTGACTTCGCTCCACCGGTCCCCCCAACCCCAATTTTAAGTAACGTGGCGTCTTGGACTTGGCTCCAACTATCATATCATTGGTCATTTTAATTTGCACCAAACCCCAAAGATATTTATTTGGTTAAAATGTATTTTGAGGCTTTGAACTTTATAGTATAGAAAATTCACCCTTAATGCAGTCCTAATTGTTGAGAGTAATATAATCTAGCATTGTATTTTTTTTTTTTTACTGTTAGACAGACCGTTGTTTAATACTTGCTCAATTTTTCTAAAACTCTTAAGTTATTAATGATTATTAAAATTTAATTTTTTTCATACTATTGCTTGCACTTTCAAAATAATAATTTTATTTTTTTCCATTATTTTTTTATTTTTGTCTGTTAGTCGATTATTTAATTAAATCAATTCAAGTATTAGGAGATGGACCGATATATGAAACAATTCCCCCAAATCATTTTTTTCATTCTCTAGATTCAAACTTAAGACTTTATATTAACTTTTCCAATTTTATGTTAAATTTTTTATTTTCTAAAAAATTCAAATACATGTATCTTTAAATTATTCTTGTTTAAATTTTCTCTTTTCGTTTATTCACTCCAAATTTCAATTGCTTCACCCTTTTCAACACACCTTTTATTATTGAATGTATTTTATATGAATCTTATTAAATAAAGAGTAAGTCCAAGTGATTTAGTGAAATCCCAGTTAATAAATGATGAGTTGAAAAGAGTGTGACGAATAATTTGTTGCTAGTATACATCATATTAAGAGTCTGTTGAATTTTTTTTTATGTTAAAAGTTGTTTTTAAATTAAAGTTAATAAAAAGTTTAAAAAATAAAATAAAAAATAATTTGGTGATTATATAAAATTATTTTCAGGATTTTGGAAGTGGGAGACAAAATAAATTTTTATTTGAATAAATTGGAAAATGTATAAATACAAGTTCAAAATAAGGATGAAATTTAAAAACAAATAAAAACTCCTAAAAGTTAACATACATCTTAAAAAAAATTCCTTTTGAAAGCTTTTAATTTTTTATATTTTTTCATTATAAAAAAGCTCTTTTTACAATAAAAGTTTTTGGAAAAATATATTTGGTCAAGCTTCTCCTCATAAAAAGAAGAGAAGTTAAAGAAAATTCATCCAAACAAATACTAAATTAGAGCACATTATTATTTTATTTTTTTGGTATGGCAGAGCACATTATTTTGAAAGTAAGCATAATTTTAATCCACTCTTACTCTCCTTTAAAGAATGATATATGCCATTTTTAATTTCTCAATTTCTAAATTTTAATTTTAAATTCTTTCAAATTAATTATGTTTAATTTTTTATTTGTAATTTTAAATTAAACCTAGATTAGTTATATATTTCTTATAATTTCAAATATATTTAATTATAATAGTTTAAAAGACTAGGAGCCTTCCGAGTAGAAAGAAGAAAATTTCAAAAGCAACAACATATAAAGAAAAATAAGGATTTACAATCCCGATATGCTATAACCTGACTTGGAATTCCGATTAACAGTAAAATCAGTATTGCGTTCAATCTTTTTTTTGTTTTTTCCTCTTCATTTCTACATGCCAGTCCATATTATCTTGTATGTACTTTAATTAATCTAGTTATTCATTCTAATAAAAGACAAGTTATTTACGTCAATCAATATAATTAAGATTTAAATCTGTAATTACAATCCTATACATTATATGCTCTCATTTGCCGCTAAACTAATCCCTTAGAATGAATGTTATTTGATACTTGTTGAAAAAAAAGCCCGTTTGCAAGTATGAAGTATGTGCACATTAGTTGTGACAAATAATAGACATAAATGAAATTTTATATATTTTAGATGTCTGATCAATCGGGCTGGCCTGAGATACATCAGAACAGCACATTTTTTGGGCTTGGTTGTGTTTGAATTTGAAACTGTAAAACATTCCATAAAATGGTCTTATAGAGCCCAAAAATGCAACAGGCCTACTTTTATTTTTATTTCGTTTTCCGTATTTTTTGTTTTGTCTAGTTCTTCTTCTTTTTTAAATGGTTGAAAGTGTACTACGATATACTTATAAAAAAATGTACTACGATATACTTAGATTTTTTGTGTGTGGGTACAATAGTTAGATATTTGTAATCTTATAACTTTATGCTTCAATAAAATAAAACATACTTTTTTAGTTTTGGAATGTACGTAAATTTTTTCTTATAGTTCATATGCTCCGAATTTTTTTCCTCCAAAAGTATATTTCTTTTTACAAAAAAGTTTTTGCAGCTATAGATGAATATTTAGATGTCATCTTTAAAAAAAAGTCAAAAAAAAATTAAGCTAAGATTTTTTTTTTTTTTTTTAAAGTCAAAATTTAAATATTTTTTTCAAAATTTAAATTTGCCTAAACTCCAATCTCAACCAACCATATCATATATGCTGCCAACACCAACGTTGTCATTGCCGCTACCACCATCATCTTCGCCACTATCAAATTATGCTTCTATGATTTGTTTTTACACATTTTACATAGTAATTATAATTTAAGAGGAATGTTATACTTACAATCTTCTTTTTTTACAACCTCTTACAATCATATCTTAACATCGTTGATTTTTGTCAATTAACGGTTATCATTTATTGTGAATTAATAATTAATTAATGAGTTTAATTTGTGAAAATGATAACCGTTGATTGGCGAAAATCAACGGTGTTAAGATATGGTTGTAAGAGGTTGTAAAAAAAAAAGTTGTAAGTATAACCTTCCTCATAATTTAATACATAAAAAGTACTTTTTAATTTTCATATTCCAATATATTTTTTTTGTTTTTAAGAGATTTTTCCACTTATTTAGATGAGACTAATCCCCTTTATAGCATAACACGTGTTAGTTAAAAGTATTTTTCACATGTTACTTCCAAATACAAATTTTTGGAAAACATCTTTATTAAAAAACAAGACGTAAAAAATTATTTTTTCAAAGCTCATTCAATTGGCTCTTAAGACCCATTTTAGAAGTTAAAAAAAAAAATTGTTAAGCTTATCCAATAGCATCGATTAAAGTGCATGCATTTCAATTGTTTCTTCGGGAACCTCGATTGAAATTGGAACTAACCCATGTGTTTCAAATTACCAACTAACATCTATAGTAGGTAAATTATTTTTGTGGTTGAGTGTAAGAATCTGAATTTAAATCTACAGTTATTCAACTTACTTCTATGACAGAAAAAATAAAAATAAAAAAATTATTGATTTCTTGCAAGTATAATACCAATAGGTTGTTTAGCTTTGATTTTTTTAAGGTTAGGCGGAGAATATTGTTTGGTTATTGGATAACATAAAATTTAAGGCATAACAAAAAGTGTGATGAAGAGGATGAGACCGTGGAAGGATGAGGAATTCGCTACCCACCACTCATCCAAGATAAAATTTCATATCAACAGCTTCATCTTTATGTTTCCGTGATATTGTTCCCACAACAGAGAAAAGAGATAGAGAAACACAACTCTCTAACATCTGAAACATTCAAATGGCACTCAGGTTGTGGGCTTCTTCAACTGCCAATGCACTCAAAATCTCTTCCACCTCCAGACCTCATCTCTCTCCTCCTTTTTCTCTCTTCAGATGCTTCTCTACCGGTATTTATATTTATTATCTCATCTTTCTTCACATTTCACCTTTCATTTGAATGAGGAAACAAAGGCCCAATTCACTTGAGTTGCTCACTTTTTTTTTTCTTATTATTATTATTATTATTTAATTCTCAGTGTTGGATGGACTCAAGTATGCATCTTCACATGAATGGGTCAAGCATGAAGGCTCAGTGGCCACAATTGGTATCACTGATCATGCCCAGGTTGGCTGCTAACCCATTACATGATTCTTATCTTTTTTTATTATCTGTATTGAAGTGACAAATCATAGTGTGTGACATTCCTTTTAATAACGCCAAGGTTAGTAGAAGTACAACCAATCAAATACTTGTTTAGTAGTGTTTGCTTATTGTTGAATATCAAGAACAAAGAAATTTACAAGTAATCTCGTGTGTTTCAACTACACAGCGGAGAGTCTATTATATAACTTAAAAGAAAGAACATACAAAGAGATATACATGATGTGGGACTTCTATACTACTATTCTAAACTATCATTTACAACACTTATGTTGGTGGCTATAATTTTATTCTTTAAAATTTTAATGGGAAACTAATGCATGTGTTTGTGTATGTGTCTACATGTATATATGTGTATTTTTAGTAAAACTAAATTAAAGTTAGCATATATGTGAAGGCTGAAGCTGTGTAATTGCACTTGTTGCAGGACCATCTTGGAGAGGTTGTGTTTGTGGATCTGCCAGAACCCGGTGGCTCAGCCACCAAGGAAAACAGCTTCGGAGCAGTTGAAAGTGTTAAGGCAACAAGTGATGTAAACTCTCCAATATCGGGGGAGATCATTGAGGTTAACAAAAAGCTCACTGAAACGCCTGGCCTGGTAATTAATTAAATAAATAAAATTCAACTTGTATGAGATTACTTTTGGAAATTCAACTCTGAGTGATGAGTAATGAAGTCCCCTAATGTCATAACAATTGCTTATACATAGCTGTTTATTTTGATATTGATTTGAATTATACTGTTAATGTCTTGTTTTCTAATTGGCAGTTTATACATACTCATAATTTTTTATTTTTTATTTTAACTTTTCTTACTTTAAGATCAACACAAGCCCATACGAAGATGGATGGATGATCAAAGTAAAGCCAAGTAGTCCATCCGAGTTAGATTCCTTGATGGGTTCAAAGGAGTACACAAAATTTTGTGAGGAAGAAGATGCTGCACATTAAAGTTTGAATTTGCTCCTGCAAGTTATGTGGGACTGACTGTTTTCCAGATGTTTATGATCTTATTATCTTTAGAACAGTTTTTTCAACTGCAATAGAACTGCTTCTTTCCATTTTTCTTTCCCTGTTATTGTCACTTATGTTATGACACTCTTGTGTGTCTACTCTTCATGTGATTAAAAAGCTGTTCTCTCTTTTCACTTCCATTCATTATTATTTTCACTTGGTTGTCCTTGTCCGCAGTCAGTAGCTCTAAACTGAGGTCCTTTAAATATTTCACTTTGAAGGCTTGTTTGAAAGCAGTAGTTGAAAACTAACAGTGTTTTCAATTGCATGGGACATTTTTTCTTTTGAAATTTAATAACTCGGTTTCTTGACAGGAATTTATTTGAATAATAAACCAGAATAGGCAAACTCTTATCTAATCAAAATTCAATATAAAAATGCACTACCAAGTACCAACAAACAGATTTCTTTTTTTCTTTTTTTTTTTCCTATGAATGACATGAAATTTATTCAAATATTATTTACTAGAATAGATAACAAGGTTTGAAAAATACAAGATTGCTAGGTGTATCTTGCCCTTGCTCAATTACAAGAGGCTAATTAATCTCATGATTTAGGTAGCTTTTATAATTCTTGCAAGACAGTTGTCAGAAGGCCTTGGAACTGGTAGGTAAGTCACTGGACACTCTGGATTAATTCTCTCCATCCTACACCGTTAAAATGTATAATAAAACCAATCAGCATATTGAAAACCAATCAGATTGAAACAGCATTCTACTCCTTCACTTCAATAAGTCTCAACGGTTGCAATATGAAAATAAGTTTATTAACCTGTAGTTAAGAAGAAAATGATGAAGGAAAATGGTGATCTCAAGCTTGGCCAGGTCGCTTCCGGGACAAAACCTGCTTCCTAATCCAAATGGAAGGAAAGACCCTGCTCTGGCTTTGTAATTCTGCACCACATTTTTAACACATAACATGTTACATCTTTTGTTCATTAAATTAAATTCATGCATACATTGTTAAAGGAATAGGTAAGAAAAAAAAAATCAATATTAATTATCGTACATACTTCCCATCTAGAAGGGTCGTATTCCTTTGGGTTGACGTAAGTTTCAGGATCCATGTGAACACCTCTGTTCCAAACCAAAACTTTCCATCCTTTTGGTATAGTATAACCTGCAATTTTTCAACTTTTTTGACTTTAAATGCCAAGGGGTTGTAAACTTGTAATGAACATAAAACATCAACTGCAAGGAAGCACTGAAAATATATGGGATTGAATAACTAACCATTGATGTTGACATCGACTTTTGCCTGTCTAAAGTTCGCAAACGAGATACTTGTTCTGCGCAGCGTCTCATCAATAACCTGAACCGTAGAAATTAGAATGCATCAATTTTTTTATTTTTTTTTGGGTACATTGAATACATCATTTTTCACACAACTTGGATTTTGTTAAGTTTATTTTTTTTCCTTAAAACTATTTTATAGAATAGATATAAAAATAGAAAATATTATATTTATAAATTTTTTGTTTACGAACTTTAACTATGTACTATGAATAGTATATTTTTGAGTTCATGTATTACCCATGATATATAGTTAAGTTTGTAAATATAACACTCCAAATAGAAATAAGCAATGTTATTAAAATCGACCCGGTCATTGACCCAGTCAAAATACTGGTCACTGGTTGAATCGCATAACCCGATAATTATATACAATTCTATAATTTATATTAAAAAATTATAAATATACTCAAATATCTAAAAAAAATGATAATTTTTTTAAATATTTTAATATAAAAATAATAAATCACTCAGTATTATCCAATAAAGGATCAAACAAAAATATAATGATTGTAATACGTGGCTTCAAGTTCAGAAATCAATATATCTAGCTATAAATCAAATCAAAATTTTATGCATAGTGCATAATTGAGATAATATTAATGTTGTAGGTACATAACTTATGTAAGTAAATACGCAAAAAATACTCAAATATGTCTATTATGATTTAATTTTTTGAAGAAAAAAAATCTGGATTTTTTTTTTGAGACAAAGCCGGGTCACCGATTTTCACGAAAACTGGTCAGGTCGCACCGGTTCTGATGCATGGTCAATCCGTTGCTTCATCCATACCGATTATATGACCTATTTATCGATTTCAGGGTCGACCCGGTCCGATTTCATTAGCATTAAATGTTTTTTTTTTGTTTTGAAAGTTAGAAAGTGAAAACACAGAACAAAAACAATTGAGATATGTTTTCTAATTTTGATTCTAAAAATTAAAAAAAAAATTATAATTTTTAGAACTATTTTTACAAAACAAGCCTTATCAATTAAAGTTTTTTATATTTTAATGTTTTTTCTGAAAATCAATATATAGTAAAACTTAACACAATACCATTAACTGAAAATAAAGAATTCATAAATAACATATATACCTTTGAAAGATATTCCATTTGCTTAATTTCCTTGAGGTTCAGCCCTTTCTGCGTGGAAGGTCTCCTTTCCATGATTTGTTCTTGTTCTTTCTGAAACGTGCATAATTTTGTTTTGTGTAAATAATATTGAAAATGCAAACACATATGGATCTATTCCCATAAACAATGGGTAGATAATATTAAACCTTGGCCTTATGGAGGACATATGGGTGTTCCATGAGGTAGATGATGGTCCACAATATTCCATGAGCAGAGCTTTCATGACCAGCTAACAAGAATACCAGAAGCAGGTCTATGATGTCTTCATCCTGCAGCTTCCAACCCACTTCATCTTTGACTTCCATCAATAAATCCATCATATCTTTCCTCATCTTTGTCTCTCTATTATTGTTCCTCCTCTTTCGGTCCACCAGGGCTTGAAGCAGCTTCATCAACTTCTTTCGTGCCTGAATACACAAGCTTAAATATATTAAATAATTAAATTTATATCATCAATGACACACAAGCATCTAGTACCGGATATATTTAACATAAAAAGAATTGCGTTTTCTTCTTCATATTTGATAGCTTCAATATAATAAAGTTGTTTAATATTTTGTGGTCTTTATGAAAGGTGGCATGGTGTGACATTGACAATTACCCATCTCTACCCTCACGGAAGGTGCTGTGTGTGCACAAGAAATTAACCTTGTTCCGTTTTCTAATTAAGGTTCTAGTTTATTTACAAATTTTTATGATGAACCTTAGTTAATAATACGCATTATATCACCACAATCCAAGTATATAATTCAAAGATTATATATATATATATGATTAAACATTTCTACCGTCACTTTAGATAAGGTTGTCTACGGCTACTTTTTTAACTAAGTCTGGCCACATAGTTAATTATAACAATAAAGCTGTTGTTTTTCTCTCTCTATATATATGAAAATGATCTGTTTATAATTTTTTTTTTTACAAACTTACAAAATACATTATGTTTACCGGTATCGGTAATACTCTACTCGAGAGTGTATTATCAGCCAGACATATCGTAGTTTCTAAGAGTTTATAAACAAAAAATTTGTAAATATAACCTTCCCCGTGTATATATATATATATATATTAATTCACCTTGAGTGCTTTGTGGAATGCAAAGCCAGGGAGATTGATGGCAAGAGACTTCATTCCTCGATTCAAGTGGGTGTACAAGTTCTCGACCAAGCCAAGGTCAACGTGATCATAGTCAGAGCCGACAAAAATGGTGGTGATGACAGCAAAAGCGAACTTCCTCATTTCTGTGAGGAATTCACATGGCATGTTCATGCTAGACAACTCATCCAAAAGTTTCACAGCAATCCCTTCAATAAGACCAATATACATAGACAATGCCTCGTGGCCAGTTATGGGAGAGGTTGTGAGGCGGCGCAGACGCTTGTGCTCCTCATTTGAGATTCCATGGAATGATCTTTTTCCTGTGAGGGCCATGGTGGAAGCAGGGTATCCAAGCTTGAATTGTTCCTCATCTGTGAGAACCTTCCTACACGTTTCTGGGCTGCAAACTATGATGCTTGGGCTCCCAAACAAGTAGGTCCTATACATGCCTGTCCTGCCATATCTATATAAATAAAAAACATAATGTCACACCAAAGTCCTAACCCAAAATTAATCATTTTAAAAGTTATTAGTGTATGTACCTGGAAACAAGGTCATAGATGAAGGAATCAGGGTCAGACTTGAAAGCTTTGAGGAAGGTGTGCATGTTGCCGAGGAAAGGCCAACCTAGATCACCAGGTGGGAGAGGGTATTGTGTCTTTCCTACCCTGCCAACATAGTACCACTCATTCACCCTCCTAAGGATCCCAAACACAAATGCATATCCTCCCAACAAAGATGCTACTACGATGAACCACAAGGAATCTAGTAACACCATTTTTTAGTTTATGCTGTTTATTTACAATCTCTCTCTCTCAATCTCATAAACCCCTTTGGTTAGATCTCTTTATTGGACTCTAACTGATTACCCTCCTGCCCAAGATTTAGGGGGTATTTAATAGCGCCAAGCGGTCACCGTCCGTACTTCCTTTTTGCATGTTGAAAATTATGTATATATATATATATATATATATATATATATATATATATACATCGCTTATCGTTTCTCAAGCTACTTGAGATAATTTTATTTTCGGCTACTAAATCATAACTGTACAAAGATGGATCATTTACAGAAGACAGAGAAAAAAGAAATCATAACTATTCAAAGGTGAATCAATTAATATAAGAAAATAAATAAATAAAATGATGTAATTTTTGAGTAACCGAAAACATATTTTTCCCATATATATATATATATATATATATATATATATATATATATATATATATATATAAGTTATCGTTTCTCAAGTTACTTAATTAATATAAATAAATAAATAAACAAAACGACGTAATTTTTGGATAGACGGAGATAAATATATCTTAAGCTGCTTGATAAATATTTTTCTTATATATATATATATATATATATATATATATATATATATGTATATATATATTAATTTTCCCAACCAGTTGCTCAATCAGTCCACTAATTAATTCAGTTGACTTAGAGGGGATTCTAAGGTGATTAAACTTTTCCTACCAAAGTTTTAATGCGATTGTATAATGAAGACTCAAACTCAAAATCACTAATTTAGTGAAACCAGTTGATCTATTAGTTGATGGTAAATTAATATACTCTTACTCTTTTGCATTGTGATTTGTCATTAATATTTTACTAGTCACCGCTATTTAATGTCACAGTAGATTAACAACTGGGCTTAATTAGTTTTATGTGATTGCTTGAAGTGAAAATTTAAGCAGAGATATTAGTTTTAGGTTGGTACACAACTCTATAATTATTGTTTCATTGCTTATTAATTAATTAACTGCGTTACATAACGAAATCAATCTCCTTCTGTATTATGAATTACTGGACACTTTGAACAAGTAACCGTCAAACGATAGTTTTGATTACAAATGTAACATAACTGTTGAAATTCATAGTTGATGGACTTTGACGAATTCTTATTATAGAGCTTGATGAGCCTATTACTTTTTTTTTTTTTTAATCTGTATATTGGGTTTTCCCATTTGAGTAGCGTAATGCCTAAATGTGTTTGCTAGGTGGCAACAGGTTGGTTGATATGACGTTGCATTTCGCAAATTCAGTAGCATCGTCGAAATGATCTTTACATGGTAACCGATTCGAAGTGCACAATAAGTTTAGTTTACTTAAATGGATAAAATCTCGACTTTGAGACGGTTCAGATTTTGGCTGACCAATAAATTATTAATTTCCAATGTGTTTTTCCTCGCTTCTAAGTTCTTTATGTTTAAAATGTGTCTGTGCTGAATAAGAAGGGTTGAGAAGTATTTTACCCACTTCTACTTCAGATTTCGGACCTAGTAGTAGTTGAGCAACGAAGATCTACAACAAGCACACAAAGATGAATAATCTTCGCATAGCTAAATTTCTGGTCCAAAAATAAATTCGTTTAAGAAAAAGAGAAGGCGCGCGCAGGAGACATACTTTGAATAACTTCAATTTATTATATTTAATTATTTTTTAATAGGATGACTTGACCACATAAACTCTAATATCATATAAAATTTAAGTCTAATTTAATATTATATTTTTTCATCATATATCTATGATTCTGAATTACCTGGTGCAGTAGTATTACATATTGTTCAAACTCAAATTAAATCAAGTATTTAATTATGGGGAGGGTTATATTTATAAATTTTTTGTTTATAAATTCTTACAAACTACACTCTGTATTCTCGGAGTACACTAGGTTACACTATGTACTATACTTCCGGGAGTATATAGTATAATTTGCAAAAATTTATAAAAAAAAATTCTAAAGGGATCTTTCTCCTTTAATTATATATCTTGTAAAACTTGTCTAACTCTCCCAAGAGCTTGACCTCGTTACTCCGCTCGTTTAATGTTTCCTGCTTACAGTTTAATTGGTTGATTAAATCATACAATACAAGAGACCGAGTTAAACAGATACTCATTCAAAATAATAATAATAATAAATGGAGACAATGGTTTAATCTTTTTGTTTATTATCCATGGTAGGTTAAGTAAACATGTATGTGGCTAGCTCTTGTGGAAGTGCTATTAGTATATATATATATATATATATATATATATATATATATATATATATATATATATATATATATATATATATATATATATATATATATATATATATATATATATATATATATATGAAAAATATTTCTCTGGCAACTTCAAAACTACGTCGTTTTGTTTATTTATTTCTTTATATTAATTGATTTTCCTTTGAATGCTTATGATTCTCTTTTTCTCTCTTTTCCTTTATCACTATTGATCCATCTTTGTATAGTTATAATTTAGTAGACAGAAATAAAATTATCTCAAACAGTTTGAGAAACGATAAGCTATATATATATATATATATATATATATATATATATATAAATCATATTTTTCTTAATTTAATGTGTTACTTTGCTGTTGGAAGCTTGTTACTTTCTTCTCCTAAGATTTATCTTGTTCATACATAGTATTTGTATTTTTCTTCCGTTAATATAAGTCACGTAGGAGAGACTCGATCGTACATGTGCACAAATTACGGATTTTGTTTTTGGTCTTGTAAGTTGTAAGACTTCAAAATTGTTTTGTTTTGTTTTTATTTATTTATTTATTTATTTTATGTTGCACATTCTTAATATATTTCTATCCTGCTAAAAAATAGATTAATAAAGTTGTAAAGCTAAAATACGAAATAAATTTGAGGACTATTGATTATGTTGGAATGCTGTTTGAAGCCTGCGTTATTTTAAGTTCTTTATTAGAATGCCTAGCATTATACATTTTAAAAGAGAAGGAAATAGATATATCCAAAAAAAAGGAAATAGATTAACCCGTGATTTGATTGACTAAAATTGCCGTACCTCGTGGCTTAGTTGAATTTGAATTGGGGAAGTACTTTAGCACATTTATAATTTGTACTTTCTAGATGGATTGGAAGGAAATGTATGAGAAAGTTCATAGAAATGTTTTTTATTCCTTTATTTTTAGTTAGGAAATAAATGCTTAGAAATGGTATGTGATAGAATTGATTTGTTTTTTTATTCCAAAGAATGAATTAGTTCGGGGAATATAACTAGCAGAAATAAAAAATAATTTTTTCCTCATACACTATTCATTAAATAATATAGAATGTGTTATCAACATTTTTTTTTGTATAAACATTAAATACACACCATTTGTTAAATATATTATCTTTTTTGGGTATAGAATTAAGTTAAATTATTAAATATTTTTTCCCAAATTTTTTTCTAAGCACATAAATAGAAAAAATATATTTTCTGAAATAAGTGCGAGAGAACAAAATTATTGTAATGCACACTTTAAGTCTCCGATAATGAGTTCCACAATAATAATAGTAATAATAATAATAATAATAATAATAATAATTTCAATATGAAACATTAAAATCAGTCTAAGCTTCAGAATAAAAAAAAAATTGTCTAAGGCACGCTGTTGACTTCCATCGACAATTTTTTGGTCTTATTTTATTTTTACTTCTATTTTAAGTTTCACAGCATGTGATTTAGTTATATGTAAAAACATATTGTGCATATCATAAGTCAAATGGAAGGGCGGTGCATAAGTCTAAATGCGTACGAGGAATATTTATGTGACGTGACGACGTGATAAAATTATGTGAAATATTTATACTTATCTTTTATTTAAATATTAAATAAAAGGCATGTCATTAACATTTACAAAAATTATGAAAACAAATAAAACATAAAGGAAAAAGTGTGTATCACTTTAAATGATGTAAAATTGTGTTATTTTAAGTAAGAGAAAGAGATAAATAAAGAGAGAGTCAGAGTGGATAAAAAAATAAATGTGTGAATCTCACCTCTTTGTAAAAGTGGAATAACACAAATTATATCTTTTAAAAAGACAAATACTTTTTCCAAAGATAAAATTTTCTCCTAATCTTTTTATATAGAAGTGTGAATGTATATATGTTGGTGGAATTTTTTCGGTACCTTTCACATTTTAAAGATATCAGTATAAATAATGACTAATGCTATCTTACTTATCTAAAACAAAAAGTTTTTATAGTTATATTTTAAATAAGTAACAAGAGAAATATTATATTTACAACTTATTTTTGTTTATAACATCTTATAATCATATCTTAATCGTTGATTTTTTGTCAATTAACAATTATTATTTATTGTGAATTAATAATTAATTAATAATTTTAGTTTACGAAAATTATAATCGTTAATCAATAAAAATTAACTATTAAGATATATTTATAAGAAGTTATAAATAAAAATAGATTGTAGGTATAAACTTCTTTAAAAAACAAATGTGGCTATATCATGATTAGTTGATTACTAACTAGTAACATATTTGATTAAAAAGCAATGTTCCAGAAAAACCTCCATAAATTGAATGTAATATATATATCGTTTCGATATATATATTCTGGACTTGAAGGTTTTTGAATTGAACTGTAACCTTAAATTGAGGTGCCGTATTAATGTATCTGTATCAGTGTATGTACTTTAATTTGGATTTCGCTTTACCAATTTGTACGTATCCGCCGAACAACTTTTATAGTTTTATTGCGTTTCCGTGCTTCCAAAGCGATTTAAGTAAAATCGGCCAAGAAAACCGCAAGTCAAATTGAAGCGTTGAATTCTTATCTTCTTTGTGACGTCCACCGTAACTATTTCGATTTTTCATGTCCACGTCATCATCAATTGAAATGGCTAATTTGTTCTGGTTTTGAACGCATTCAATGCGAGAATTTTCTTATATTTCTGCTTTCAATCTTAATCCTTTTTTATATTTTTTTTAATCCTTTTATTGGGAATTAAAAATTAATTAATGAGTGAGACCTAATAAATCTTAACCGTTAGATGCAGAAAATCAATGGTTAAGATTTAGTGTAAGACTTATTATTCTTACACCGGTGTAAGATGATCTTGCCCCATATATATATATATATTTTAAGATTGTTATATAAGAATTTAAAAAATAAGTTCTCACTTCATTAAAATATTCAAAATATTATCAACAGATTTTATTGATTGTCTCTCTTACTTAATAATAATATTAAGGATAAAGTTAAACAAATAATTCACTTTGTTGATTTTGAAAGAGACAAAAAAAAAAGATATTAGCTAAGTAAACTGATAATTATAAGGATTTGGAATCAAATTTCACTTTCACATATCTCCTTTTTTTGGTGTGTACGAGAAAAAAATATATTTATCATTTGAAATTCATAAGGTTTTGTAGATCATTTTTTTTTTAATGAGAAACTATTTTCTAAAAGGAGGACACGTGAAAAATAAATCAGGAAGAATTACGAATTGCCCTATAATATTTTATTATTATTATTATTATTTTGGTAAACTGAGGGGGAATATTCACAACACAAAATAAAATTACACAATATAAATAATCTGAGATCTACAAACAGACGCTAGATCAGCATTATACAAGAACTCAACATCAAGGGGAGAGGAATTGAACCTGCACATGTCAGAACCATCAGAATTATGTATGAGATAGTTTGCCAACCAGTCTAGAGTATTGTTGCCTTCTCTATATGTATGCCTCAAATGAACTATCTATTCCTTTGCTATCCATGCCCTCTGACGTTTTAATCACTATAGTCTATATGATAAGAACTTTTATAAAATTATGATTAATCACTATTATAACTTTTATAAAATTATAATTAATTAAGCTTTTTGCTTTTAAGGAGATAAAAAAACTAAAAATAAAACATGCCAAAAAGACACTTACTCTTCTTCTTTTTTTCTTTAATAGGTCTCACTCATTTTTTTATGTGTTCATGAGATTTATCCCATGAGATTTATCTGTATGTGGTAGGTTATATTTACAAAAATTTGTTTATAAACTACACTGTGTACTATGGGTAGTACATACTCAAGTAGTATGTATTACACGTAATATATAGTGTAGTTTGTAAACAAAAAATTTGTAAATATAACCCTACTATATATATATATATATATATATATATATATATATATATATATATATAAGTTTTATGATTCTCATATTATAGGATATAAAAATGGGGAAGATTATATTTACAAATTACACTATGTCTGACCAGTCATACTTCAATCAAGAGTGTATGACTGGTCAGACTTAGTGTAATTTGCAAAAATTTGTAAAAAAATTTGTAAACAGATCCTTCCCTGTAAATTATCTCTTCTTCTCACATAAAAATATGTGGGATCTATGGTTACCCTTTCTTTCTCTTCTTCTCACATGACCCATTATACTTTTATGTATACGTAGGAAATAATTTTATCTCCTATACGCACATAAAAATCTGTGGGGCTCATACGGAACCATGAGAAGAGAAGACAGAGAAAAAGAAAACATGAGTCTCATACATTTTTATGTGTTTGAAATAAAACTACCTCTTATAACATAAGAAATATCAATGTTACATGCATGTGTGTGTAAAGTAGAGTTAAACTTAGACATGGACTTAATGAGGCCATTTTCCATATGGACTTTCTTATATTTTATCCGGTTCACTTATTTTCACAAAATAAGTTCATAATTAATAATGACCCTAAAATAATTAATTATTGGGTTTGTTTTTTCTAATGTTATTTTAAAAAAAATTGTCTAATGTTCATCGAAACAACGTCATTTTGAGGCAGAAATCATTATGTGTTTGTAATTTTAATTTATTCTAAGGTTATAATAGTCTTTATATCATTATAATTTTTTAATCTTTCAATCCCAAAACGACATTTTTCGATGGACATTAGACAAAATTTTCTAAAGTAACACTTTATTCCCTTAATCATAATGCACATTCTTAATAAAAATTTCCAATTAGAAATGGTGTGGAGATTGCTTCACAAGGTTGGTTGAATCAAGAACCGGACTACTAACTGATCTGATTCAGTCAATTAACCAATCATATATGTAATTCAGTCTTTAACCAGTGAACCGACCATTAATCGGGTTCAACTAGTGCTAATCTGATACCAAATTTCTCGTTCAATCAATTATTGAAAAGTATGACAAAATATTCGACTACCTAGCATCCAAGGAAAGGAAACTGAAATGTTAACCACTAACCCATGTTACTTTGGTGGTCAAATTACTTATATTTATATATTTATTATGATATACGATCATTTGACACTTCATATGAGAGGACTTTAATTTATAAGCATATGACACCGTTGATTTACCTAGATCTAACAGCCCTCAGATGAGATGTCAAACTTTTTATTTGACATAAGTGTCAAAGAATCTTACCCCAATTATTATATATTTTTACATAAATTTAATTTAACCAGTTCAATTAATGACCCATTGATTTCCTATTCTGACACAGAGTCAATGACCGGTCTGAATTTAATAAAATTGGAGATAACAACTTGCACAATAAATTTGTGCAAACTAAACTCAAATATTTTGCAATTTATTCTTTATTTTTGTCCCGTAATGAAGGGAAAGATCAAACCTGATGTAAATTCCACATTTGTTATATTCAGAAACCTGCATTCCTCATGTTATTACGTATTCTGATAATACTACATTCAGTCTAATTAAAATATATAATAACATGTAAACTGCGAAGCATGCACACCGTTGAATTTAATTGAAAATATTATTTAGTATTTAAAATCAAATATTGAGAATATTTGAAAATTTAATTTTCACCATAGACTATACTCCGTGCGTAGTCCTGGCGACTGAATTAACAACGCGTGAATAGCACAGACCCAGTCATGCTATTCATAACTTGAAAGCTCTTTAGAAATATACAGAATAGATTGATTTGTTGCAAGATCAAAATATACCACAAAGCAAACAAGTCTTAAGACTTCTAGTAATACTTCAAAATAACCTATTAATGAGGGACCACCGGCAGAATTTGAATTCAAAAACTATTTATCAATGCTATTATATCCTTCTAATTCTAGTTAAGCCAACCCTCACTAGCAGAACTTTTTGAAACCTCTCAATTGTACAATGAACACAAGATTTTAGTATTATTTTAACACATGAGAATAATAAGATTCTCCATTTTGAACTTTCCATGAACGAACATAAAACAGAGATAAAACTGTTTGTCATTTTTACAACATATAAACCAAACATACGACGAGTAAAAGTATCTTACATGTAGTTGCAGGATAGCTGATCCAGTTTAACCAGGGAAGTCATAACATTAGCGCAGCGGAAATTCAACCACAACAAAGGCCAGGCCAAGAGTGCCACATATATTATTAACACTTATAGAGTCTAGACTCCCATTGTAATTGATCAGAATTTGACATCGGGAGATTCAGCATATGAAATTGAAATCAGTTCAGACCTAAACTTGTCATCCCAATCACCGTTTGCTATTGCAAACTCATCTGCTTTCTTGCTTTCAGGCACAAGATTTGAATCCAGAATCTTATCTGGTAAAGAGTTAGAGATAGCAATTAGCAACTCACGTGCCACCTCCTTAGATGCCTTCTTGCTTGGTGATTTGCTATCCATATAACTTTCTGTTGTTTCCTACAAGTCAAACCCAAAATTAATTTGAATATTTCCAATACAGATACATAATAGCATGTGTTTCACTTCTTCCCACCCAATTACTATCAGTATCATCATCAATCCTTTTTTAAATGTCTATTTGTATGCATTGCTGGAGAACCCCAGTTCATATATATGCATATATAGATATATAGAGACAGGTTATACTTACAATATCTTTTTCTTTATAACCATTTTATTATAATTAGATCAAAACCAAATCAATGGCTTTTAGTTGATGTCATTTTGTTTATGTGGATTTGATTTGATTTTGATTTAACGATAACCGAAATGATCAAGATGTTATAAGGAAAAAGAAGTTGTAAGATGTTATATATATATATATATATATATATATATATAACTCAAACATCAATCATATCTTAAATAAGTATAAAATGCATACATCAATCATATCTTAAATAAGTATAAAATGCATTCATACAGTAAAGGAAAATCGTCAAGTTAACAAACCACTGCATCATTAAAATAAGAACTGAAGCATGATTTTGAATGACATTAAGACCACACCAAAAAAAAAAAAAAATTGAAAAGTACTAGAAAATGTTGAATGGCATATGGCCACTTCCATATCTACCTTACCTTAAAATATTTCCAGAAGAACCACAGGAAAAATTAGTACAATAACATATTGTAAATCCAGCATTCAGAAAAGAGGTGTAGGCGTGTAGCAGTGTGGGGATATTCCACTAGTATGATCAGCCCAACACATTTAACAGTAATATAACAAGGCATATAGGCAGCAGAAAACAAAACCACCAATAATGAAAATCAAGTCAATGACACTAATCAAAGAAGCAAATCATGGTGAGAAAGTTCAAAGGAGAAAAGAAATAATGGTTGGGTAGTGCCAAGAAGAGCCATGGCGCTCTTTAATTGAATGGCTTAGAGAAAAATTGTCCCAAGATCCATATGAATCCTGTGTTACAGCTGGGGTCATTACTGAGATGGTGAAGACGGGTGTTCCAGATTCTGAATGGAAACTTGATTATTCAATTTTCTCTGATTGGCTAACTTCCATAGAGCATGTTGAGTTGTTTGACAAGACTGATTATCAGAGTGTGAGATGTGCCCAGATCAAGCCTATTGGTTCAGCTAAAGTGCGATAGAAAGGTGTTGAAGATAGAACAAGAGATACAGAGAGATTATTCTTGCATCAGGGAAGTATGGGTTTTTAGAGCATTCAATTCAAGTGGTCCTTGATTTGGAGTACTTGGAATATCCAATGTAACCTCCTAAGGGCTGGTAAGGGCAGGGAGTAATCGCCGGTACAAAAGAGGCATGGACAATGAGCGACTCATACCAAATCTTGCAGTTGGAGAATATATGAATGAATCGAATCAATATCTGAAAGAGAGGGATTCCAGAGACTATGCAGGTATAGGACTGTGAGTTGGGGATAGCTTATAAGAATTAATTGGTACTACCTATACTAACAAGATGCATCTATTTTTTAGTATCCTGAAACGAAAGAACTTCATAGTTAAGCGTGCTTAACTTGAAACAATTTTGGGATGAGTGACCTCATGGGAACTTCCCAGGAAGTGTGTGAGTGAGGACAAAGCATGCTGAAATGTCTCGTGTTAGTTTGTGGGACAATCATTGATCTTGCAAGCGGCCGGACGCTACATCCAACAACTAAGAAATTTGGGTCTCAAGTTGGGGAGAGACAGCATCTACGAGGCTGAAGGAATTATAAAGGTAAAGGAATTGGAGCGAATTATGTCCGATTATTTCCTTTCAACGCACTCAGTTAGCATTCAAAGTCCTATTATTCAATTGGAGCGAATTACAAAGGTAAAGGAATTATAACTCATAATTCAGCCAGAAGGGACAGCAAAGGAATTGTTTAACACAATCAAACCCTGGGTGGGTGCATAAGGAACACTAGGTGTGCAGTCTTGGTTTATTTTCTTCTTCTTCTCGGTTTAATGTTTGTCCTTGATCTTCTACGCCTACCTAGATCTGATTTCTTTTGGTAAATGTCACTAAATATTCACTCAATCAAAACCCGTTTTGATTCTTCCTGCAAACTACCCTAGAATTCATAAACATGAAACTGAAACACCTATCGCACAGTTACTATTCCCAGCACCCAATCAGTCACCAATCTAACCATAAAACCATCTCCTATTACCTCCCTTCAATCCACCTGTTCTCTACACGAGTTTCACCCTAGAAAACCCTAAGCCTTCAGCTGTTCTACAATCAAATCTCCATCACTCCCACAAAATCACATTTTGTTTCAGTGTACAACTAAATGTGTAAAAAGCAAAAGAACATAAACGATAATAATCATGACTTCTTAAACTTCGTATACATGTTTACCACAGTTGCAAGTATAAATTTTTTTTTCTTCTTCTAGAGTTAGCAACAAGTATCAATATCTTGACGACCAAGTGTGACTCTCTAATGGTAAATAACATGGCTCCATTCATGTAGGTCAAAACATGATATTAAAAAAACATAAGCAGCAAAGCAAGCACCATCAGCTGCTTTGAATCTTTACAATTATTTGTTAGTGCTCAAATTAGTGTGGTTCGGCTGATTTCATCAAGGTTATTTAAAAAACCATGAAATTATAATCATTATTATTTTAATTTTCTTAAAACCTAAGTGCACCGCAACCTAATTGCTTTGATTTCATTTGATCGGTAAACATTGCAATCGATTTTTCACTGTCATGCAATTGATTTTTTGAACTCGGTGATCAATTTCCCGAAAGAAAAAAAAAAAAAACGTTGAAGGAACCCGAATATTTGGTCCTTAATAGCAAAAGGAATAATATGCTGAATCAGATAAAGGAAACGAGAAAAACTCCGACAACATGTGGGGAAATTGTTTGACACAAGAAAACGAATAAGAAAGCTTCAAATAACAACACGATTTTTTCCCTCTGAACTCCGTTATGAAACAAAAATATCGGCACAGAACATGTGATGAAATTGAAAACGAAAAACATACAACAAAATTTTCGGGTCGAGACATGGCCATGGTACCTTTTTTGAGCTCGAGATTTAGGAATGCGTCTTGCCCTTCAACCTAATCCTCAACCACAATTTTTAATATACCCTGAATAATTTTGTAGCCGTCAAAATTTAATTTAATAGTATTTTACTTTCAATCCAACGACCCATATAATTATGCGGAACTACGTATTATTACTAAAACTTAATTTTAATAGATTTTAATTTGTTAGGACATATTTTCATATTAAATATTATTTTTAATTTATGTAATATATATTATTTTAATACTCGATAATTTAACAAAAAAAATTAAGTTAAATTTATAAAATCCATTAATTTTGTAAAAAAAACATAAGATAATTCAAATATTTATATTAAACTTAATAAAATGATAATCGTAATCCAATGAATCTAATAATTGAAACTAAAATTGTAACTTTTAAACCTTTTTTTGAATCTCCGTGTTAGAGTGTCGAGACGTCAGGATTTTTGAAGTATAAGTGATTGATAGTTGGTGATAAAATTTATATCCGCCCAAAATTATGTTTCACTAATCACCTTTACATTCCTAAAATTACCTGAGTGTATATTTGGATAACTAAATTCATGAGTCCAGAATTATTTATATAGAAAGTTTATGTCATTTCGGAGTTCATTTTGAGAGTATCAATATAAACATCAATAACACATTTTTTCAAATTAGTTAGGGCCAATTACAAATGAACCAAAATAAAAAGTATAAAAAGATTGAAGAAAAAGAAGATAAAAATAGAATTTTAAAAATATATATAACATTATCCATTAAAAACAACAATAAACAATTAAAAGAAAAAATAAAATAAAATAAAAATAAAGATACATAAGAGGTAAAAATAAAATAGAATAAAATTCATTTTGGGAGTATGCTTCTTCTTTTTTTTGAGAGGCTACAATCTACAATCGATTCTGTCCCCAAAGCAAAAGCAATTAATTTCACTTTTTAAGCCGAATAAATTGCCGTGAGAAATTTTGGGCATAAATTTTACTGACAAAGGAAGTCAACAATATTTTTTATTATCAAATCAGAATTTAAAGTGACAAAAACCAAATATAATGATAAAATGACTAATATATTTATTTGGTACAACCCATATTATGCAAACCAATAAAAAATTTGTCATTTACTTATCAAGACTTTTTATTCTTTGGTATGTACGAGGGATTGAACTCAAGGAATTAAATTCATATATGGACCTGAAGTTCTCTAGCACAAAAGAGTTATGGACCTGCAACTAGTTTACCCCGTGGGCCTCATTGGGAAAAAAAAATGAACTTTAAAATCCTTGAGAACAAAGAAAGGATTCGCACACTTTAACTGCAAACATGACAAATGAACCTATTTAAAATGGAGAAATTTCATTCTACATGACTCATCCGTAAGAGAAATTCTATACCGTAATATTCCTCGGGAACATTTTGAACCAGAACACTTTTCTTGCCCCCTAAAC
Source organism: Gastrolobium bilobum (assembly GCF_033153095.1). NCBI lineage: Eukaryota > Viridiplantae > Streptophyta > Magnoliopsida > Fabales > Fabaceae > Gastrolobium > Gastrolobium bilobum. Next base: position 62,600 of record NW_026899529.1, read on the forward strand.
TAGCACCCTACATATTCCTATTCTAGCAAGTACCTATTCTAGCAAAATAGCAAGTTTTCTGATGCCACTCTCTCTAGTTTAGTGAGCAAAGAACCGCAAATTAGAGTTTAACCACGCCAGCTGATAGGCCTCTTTGCTTCAAAGGCTGCACCATCATTAAGCATGTCTTGTGCATCAGTTTCCATTCCCAGCTTCGAGAGAGCAAGAGCCTGCAAGTAGAATGCAGTTGGCCAATCAGGTATGCAAACTTGAGCCTGCATGGCATCCCTTAAAGCAAGTTCTGCTTGATCATTGATCAAGTACGAGAAAGCTCTCCTTGCATAGACAGTAGCCGATGGAACAGACATCATAGCCACCAACTGTATAGAGTTAAGAAATAAGAGACATTCATACTATGTTCAACTTTAGAAATTATAGTCATAATCATCAGTCATTAGACTAAAATTTACAGAACAAATTCTTAAAACAAAAAGTATACATATTTGACAGCAGGCTTTGATAACAGGATTTTTCTGGTGAACAGACTCGTTTCTTTGATTTAATGGGATAAGAAATGCAACGTTCTTCTTCAAGGATCATACTTATATTATAAAACTTGATAGAACAAATATTGTACTGCAATCCAAACAGAGGCCGAGCATGGAAAGAGAACTACACAAGAGCCCCCAATGAATCTTCGTTTAAAATATTCTATCGACTATGTACCAAAAAAAAAAAAAAAAATATTCTATCGACATTCAGACACTCAATCAGCCAAATACCAAAAAGTGAAAAAGTCTATCTACCTTTGAATAGTACTCAATTGCATTTTTGAAATCCTTGTCTCTAAATGCAATATCCCCAAACTTTTTTGTGTTCAAGATATCTTGCACTTGTTGTGTCCACTCTTGGAATGAAAGCTGCAATTAAATTCTTAGTGAATAGACAAGAGCAAGCACAAAAATGTTGGCAAAACAACCAGAACTTAAAAAGTCAGATCTACATTGTACAGTTTTGATAGGGCATCAGAAGTAAGAAACAATTCAACATCATGTACTGCAGAAACAGTACGCTATCTATTAATGCAAATCCAATGCAGCATGCTGTCAGGCGGGTTCCGGAGGAGCATGTGGCGGAAGACCACCACCAATAGGCTAAGGCTACACGACCATATCAAGTGGGTCCGACACCACATCTTAACCCAAAACCTTATGTCAGTGGGTTCATGGGTCCTCCCACTTATATCCACTTCACTTAGCCCATTACTAACCAATGTGGGACTCATAACACTTGGATACCCCAACGATCTCCCCCTTAAGAGTGTGAGACCCACCATTAGTATGCTCTCCCTCAACTGAGTACCCAGGGCCAAAGTACTCAACCCACCTCTAGCCAATCATCAGGCTAACTCGAGCCTAACACGGCTCTGATACCACTGTCAGGCGAGTTCCAGAGGAGCCGGTGGCGGAGGACCACCACCAATGGGCTAAAGCCACACCACCATATCAAGTGGGTCCGACACCATATCTTAACCCAAAATCTTAAGGCATTGAGTTCATGGGTCCTGCCACTTATATCCACTTCACTTAGCACATTACCTACCAATATGGGACTCATCACAATTGAATATCCCAACAATTTATTAACTAAATTGGGGGGGGGGGGGGGGGTTCGGTGGTGTGGATGGAAGGCTATTGAGTGATGGCGCGACGCAACAGAGGCAGACGGAGGAGACGAACAGAGAGCTTGCTGCAACAGGGCCCGCGGTGCTGTTCCGACAAGCAAATGCGAAGAAGCAAACACGAAGCGACTTGGTGCTTGAGGCTACATTAATGGTTTTATATATTTCTAACACACCCCCTCACACGATAATTATTAATTAAATGGGGGCAGTGAGGATCGAACCCGTGACACCGAGGCTCTGATACCATGTAAAGAATCAATTGATTCAACTCAGAAGCTTAAGTTGTTGGGTGAGGTTACATTAATGGTTTTATATTTCTCTAACACGCGTCCTCACACGAAACCCACTCGGCTTGAAAGGTGGAAAATGCGTAGACTTACCTACCTATGCTAATAAACTCCAAAAGACTTAATTAATTATTAATTAAATAGGAGGCGGTGAGAATTGAACCCGTGACATCGAGGCTCTGATACCTTATAAAGAACCAATTCAACCCAAAAACTTAAGTTGTTGGGTGACGGCCTTTTTAATGGTTTATACTATTCTCTAACACGCCCCTTCACACGAGAGCTCGTTGGGCTTGACGGTTAGATAATGCATCAAGCGCAGCCTACCTGTGCTAAAAAACTCCACAATATTTATTCGAATGGGGGGCGGTGAGGATCGAACTCATAACCACTTGGTCACTCCAACTCTGATACCATCATAAGAACCAATTCAATCCAAAAGCTTAAGCTGTTGTGTGAGGTTACATTAATGATTTATATTTTTCTAACACGCCCCCTCACACGAAAGCCTATTGGGTTTAAAGAGTGGACAATGCACAAACCCACCTACCTGTGCTAATAAACTCCACAAGACTTAATTAATTATTAATTAAATGGGAGGCGGTGAGGATTGAACCCGTGACACCGAGGCTTTGATACTAAGTAAAGAACTAATTCAATCCAAAAGCTTAAGCCATTGAGTGAGGGCCTTTTTAATGGTTTATACTATTCTCTAACATTAACAAAGTCATGCAACATTCAACATCAACATCACATTTATCCCAAACTAGTTAGAGTCGGTGGTAGATGAGCCCAAATGGAAAGTACGAAAGAAAAGAAAAAAAAAGGATAAACATAAAATTAAAAGAACTATAAATACCATTAGAAATGAAAACATAGCAATAATCAATTCAGAAGAAGAATAAAACAAAATAAAGTGAAAATAAAGATACATAAGAAAGAATTTTTTTATAGAAATAGAGAGATAAAAAGAAAGAAAAGAAGAAAAAAAATAGATTAATAAGAGAAGACAAAGAAAGAAGGAAGAAAGTGAAATAAAGGAAAGCAAAAAGGAATGCCTCAACCAAAGGCAAGCTAAAAACTCAGCTATAACTTTCAGGCTATATATTGGCAATGACTCAACCAAAGGCAAGCTAAAAACTCAGCTATAACTTTCAGGCTATATATTGGCAATGACTCGACCAAAGACACAAAAAAGAACAACTTAAATGAATGAAATATATATGCATCACACTTAACAAAATGCACCAACCTTGATGATTATCATAATCACATACCCCAATGAGAATATTGCTTGTCAGAAGTAACAAGTTAGACCCGTAAATTTGAAGGTAAAAATGTGGTGATTCGACATACCTCATTTTCTGCACCTTCTTCATCTTTATAACCTGTTTTTAACAATATATCATGCACAGCAGTAAGATCCATCCTTGCACAAGCCTTTCCAAGAGGAGAAAGCATAGTTGGCAGTACTGCTGTAGTTTTTGTAAGGCCCATCAAGACATGAGATGATACCTGGAAAAAGAGAGGGAAATTTAACAGGAGGAACGAAGACTAAAGAAGAAAGAGTTGGCAAAATCAGAAGATGAAATTGAATACAATTAAAACGAAGAGAAAAAAGACAGATGGTCAAAATTGAGAGCAAAATCAAAGCTAAAAACCTCTTTCTGATGCTGAAGAGGAGCAACTGCAGTAAGCAAAAACTTAATATCAGGCCGTTCTCTAGCCTCAAACTGAAGACATTTTGAAGCAAGCTCAACCAACTTTGTAGCGTCATCACTTGCGTATTGCCCTTCGAGGGATGAGTCCATCAAGAACAATGAATTTTTCCCTCTTATCAGATCCAGAGCCTGAATAACAAAATTCAATTTTGTTAACAACTTTCATACCTGATATAGCATATTCAATATCATGTGATTTTAACAACACAGCATGAATAGGCTCTGTATATAAAGTTGAGTTGTCAACATATTACAGATAATAATAGTCAGGATCATTCAGTTTTCTTATGCTATGTGATATTGAACCAGAAAACAATTTTACTTCTCACACAGGGAGGTCTAAAGAGATAATAAACTTTTTACAGATATGTGTTTGGTGTAATTTATCAAAAACAGTGATACTTACATGCTCTTGATAAATTATATGATTCAATTGAAATCTGAATAAATCCAGAAAATGTAAGGTAAATATACAACACCTAGCCCAGAATAAAGGAAAAATTCTTGTTACTCAACACATTAACATCTTCAAGGGAATTTGTAAGAATGGCAACATACATGGCTTGGAGGAATATGCTTGCCACTCAAAAGATCCAGAAGAATGGTTCCATAACTGTAGATCACACTCTCTGGGATAACCCTGCCTGCAAATGTTGTTAAGTACTATATATGTTGTCATTAATAGTATTGAGTGATACTACTGAAGAGAGAGTGCTGGCAAGTATTATACCCGTTCGCAAAAACTCAGGTGGAGTATAAGCTAAGTTAGTACTATAGCTTTTTCCATCTCGACTATTTTTCATAAGCCCAAAACTTGACAAATGGGGATCACCATCCTGACATTAGAGAACAAATTAGTAACAAGTCAGTTTCAGAGGAGTAATTTAGATATTTCCTGACGAATGAATAATGTTCATATCCTGTATATGCAAGTTTATGTCTAAAATGGCAATTAGAGATCCCCTAGGATCTGGAGGGGAAAATGACAGTGAGAGTATCAAGTTCAAACAACCAAGAGCAGAACTAAAGAAAAAATACAGGATAGAGATAACTAGATAGAAAAAATGCATTTGCGCAGATTGTATTTCATGACAAACACTAAGTATGGTAACATAATATACCAAACAAACGACTGAGTTCATAATGATAGATTCACACATCACACCTCATCAAAAAGAATCCTGTATGCATTCAAATCATGATATATTTTCCTGTTTTCCACGCTACAATGATCTAGTGCCTGTGCAACATGGTATGCAATTCTAAGACGCATTTCCCATGGTAATGGCTGCTTGTCCCCTAGGACAAAGAATCACAAAGTCAGCAAGTACAAAAAACATTGAATGATATATAAAAATTCACATAAAGATCAAAAGTTATGCGACGAATTATCAAAATCTCATCAACAAGATAAAAAAGGAGATGATATTGCTTCCTTATTACTCATTAAATGCTTGCTCTTTGTTTATATTTCTCCTCTCTTCTCTTTTCAATCAATAAAGTTATGACTAGAACAAGCAAAGAAAAAGCTTTCCCAAAATATAGTATGAGAAAGGACACTTTATAGGGTGCTAGTAATTTCAGTCACCTTATATCCTCTTACAAATTTCCACTCGGTCATTTATATTTATACAGCCCTGCCGTAAGATATTCGTGGTGAAAACTACTTGCAATATTTGGTGAATGTCAGGTTATTCCAGAGAGCATGGAGCATTTTCTTATATATCAATTTAGATGAGCATTCAGCACAGTGCCCAAGGGCTTTCTAAGATTTATGTGTAATGTAGATGGCAACTAACAGAACAACTAAACGAGATATGAATAGAGTTACCCGCATATAAAGCCAAGCTAGTACAAGAAATGAAATTGTTCACTTAGGTCATGCTTGGTTGGATGAATATGAGCATGTGAAAAATGGCAATGTATCTAGACTTTATAGTGTCCAAACACATTGTCTTTCCGCGATTCTCATTTTTTAAGTGCCCATTTCACTCCAACCAAACATAGCCTTAAAGCATTAAATTGTAAAACGTAAAAATGGAACAACAGCTAAAATAAATTGAAAAGGCAACATTTATATCAGAAAGATCAAGCTAGCATATCTTGCTTATTAAATGATCCCCAAGCCTCCTCGAACAAAAGAAAAACTATGGTCAAAACTCAAAAGTAGAAGTAAGGAGTTATAATTAATGACTGGAGAAGAAACAGAAAAAAGAGGAGAGAGTATTAGTATTGACTAAAAAGGAGTACAATGAAAAAGGTGTTTGGAGAGAGTATCATTTGGCATGTAGTCAGCAACCAAGAGGCGTTCATCTCCCTCAGCACAAGAACCAATTAGATTTACAAGTCTCTTGTGCCTCACTTTCCCAACTCCAGCTGCCTCTGCCTAACCAATCAAAACTATTAATTCAAAAACAAACCTAAAGAGAAAAAAAGAAAAAGCAGTGAATTTTCCATTGTCTCTCACCAGAAACTGTTGAGCATCAGGCCAAGAGAGTTTGGAGAAGCGCTTAACAGCAACTAAGCGATTGTTGTCGAGTTTGCCTCTGTAGACGACATTGGGAGCTTTGTCACCACTCTCGGAGACAATGTAATGTGTGCTGAACTCATTGGTTGCCCTTCGAAGTTCATTCAGAGCGTACTCTTTGAACACTGGAACTTGGCATACTTCATCAACATCATCCCCATTACCTTAATCAAACAAATAATAATAATAATAATAATAATAATAAAAAAAAGGTAAGGACGTTGGTGAGTAATATGATATGTATAATAATAATAATAATAAAAGGTGGAGAATGGAGAGAAAGAGAACCTGGATCGGGTTTGTGAGGAGAGGGTGGGTCGTGAAGAGATTGAAGAAGTGGGGTTTTGGAGTGGAAGCAACCCATTGATTGATGACGCTCTTATGTTTATGTTTATGTTTATGACTTTATGACTTAGTCTGCTGCTGTGCTGTCCTGTCCAACCAAAATAAAAACACCGGGGAAGCTACTACGAGTCCCAAATGTTGAGGTTTCCCACGTGGCAAGTCACGTGACATTAAATCAAACTCCTCGCCTCAGGTCGGAATCATTTCAGGCTTACAGCAATTCATTCCTTCACCACATTGCCTTCCTCTCCCCTCCTCTCTTCAACACTAACCAATGTTATTAAACTCACCCTTGCTATCGATTTAGGAGTATTAGGTCATTCGTCAGATCAGCGAGTTATTACTCGGATCAGTTGATCCAAATATATATAAAAATAAATATATAAATTTAATTATATTTTTCATATTTAAAATGAGTTGAATAAGGTTCGTTAAATAAGTTTAAAAATTATTCAATACGACGTCATTTTGGTATGAAAATCATAGTATTTTAGTAATTTTAATTTATTTCAGGGTTATTATAGTCTTTATAATTATAATTTTCTAATCTTTCAATCTCAAAACGACATCGTTTTGAAAGTAAATGTAGATAACTTATCTACATTAACTGCAGAAATATTTTTTTGATAAATAAAAATACACATTATTACTATGTCAATTTAAATTGCAACTCAGAATCTCTATAAGCATACCTTTTAGTAACATTCAAAAGGCTATATGATGTGAATTAATATTTTTTAAATTCATCTACATTGAAATGACATATTTCAAATTCTCTTAATTTGTTGTTCTGCAAATTGCTTCAATATTGAAAGTTGAGATCATTGTAAAAGAGTATACTACTAGCAAATAAAATTATAAAAAAAATTAAAATGAGTTCTACATTTTTTTCTGACAAGATGAAACAATTTTGATTTTTGTTTTTTTTATATATATAAAAATGCATGATCCGACCCGGTCATCGGTTTTGGCCGATTTTGATAAGGTCTGATGCTTGACTCGAACCGGTCGGGCCGGGTTTCATAATACTAACATTAACAATCAATTTCACGGGAAAAAAATTAAAATATTGTTGTTTTAATAAAAAAAATTACTCAAATATAATTATTTTGAACTAATTTACGGATCTATTACACTCGTTCACGTCCAAATTGGGCTAGACCATTCCCACCCAGCCCAAGCGGGAATCCCCAGTCATTCACGCCTCATCCTGGCGTGAATGGATGCTACATAAATACCCTAAAAAATTTCACTTTTTCCTTTCACACAATCTCTCTACCTTATTTCTAAGATTTTGCTCTGACTTCTCTCTAGATTCTTCTTGATTGTTTTGCGCAGCGAAGCTCTGCTAACCAAATAAGTCTTATTATCTGGTTTCTCTATTTTTTAAATACATCAATAGATATGTTATACTAGTGACCTACGAATATGTTAGTGAGTTAGGAAATTGTTAATGTCCTAGGAATATGTTAGCGACATAAGAATTTATTTGTGACTTAGAAAATTGTTAGTGATTTAGGAAAATTATAGAGAATTATAATATATGGGTGCATAATTTCTTGGAAAAAAATGTACATGTAATTTAATATATTTTTTAAATCTCGTATTGGACATGTAAGTTATTTGAAAATGAAATTAATTATAATAATCAATTTGTAATTTTGTATATATGTATAGTACATTATTATGGCTCACTTGTCATCATCCGAGTCACCTCAGCCTACATCCGATCACGAGCCTGAGCCTTAGGATCCCACCGCACACGTGCTTTCAAGACCATATAGGTGGGAAGTACTTCGGAGGCGAACACAACGCGCTCACGTTTCGCAGACAGTGTGGAACAAGGACAAGGTTCGCGCACTGAAGACTAGACACGACAGGGTGCAGGGGGGACTAGCTCCTGACGATATTTTCAACATTGTCGCAAAGTACCTTTCGCAGGCTGGCTTCATACATGTCACACGCATGCGACATATTCAGGTGACCATATTCATGTCGCACTAATGTATTGTGATTCGCATCATATTCTTGCCATGACCAGATTGATAAGTTACTTACCTTTGAGAGCTATTTTTTGATGCAATTCACTAACTATTGAGTTGCGTTTGATGTGTGTTGGCCTTTTCTCGCATTTAAAAATTACACCATGTCGACCTTCCACTTTCCTACCATTATAATATAGAACAACACGAACATAAATAGAATGTGAACTCATTCTTAAATATATAAAAAAAAACACAAAACACAAAACAAAGTATGAATAAGCAAGTGACATGGTATGAAAGAGTAAGAGTTTATGATGGAAAAGAGTTGTGAGAATGTGGAGAGAAGAGGTATTTAAATAAGGGAAAAATATTTCTCTAGTCACTGGACATAAAGTTATCTCCAGTGAGCTCAAAACGACGTCGTTTTGGGGTTATAAGATTAAAAAATTATAATGACAAAGATTAATATAACCATGCAATATACTAGAATTACAAAAATACCTTGATTTTTATCCCAAAATGACGTCATTTTGGGCTCACCGGAGATAACTTATCTCCATTGACTGGAGAAATCCTTTATCCTTTAAATAAAGAGGAAGTTGGTCAATCGTGCCCAAAGCATGATAGGGCTCTACGTCGCACCCAAAGTAGGCATGGTAGCCCACCCATTCACGCCCGGAAGCGGTCACGCCCAAATGAGGTGTGAATGAGTGCAATAAATCCGTAAATTGGTTCCAAACAACTATATTTTCATAATTTTTTATTAAAACAACAATATTTTAGTTTTTTCCCTTAATTTCACACAATTTAAATATATACATAGGGGCAGCCGGCGGCAACATCTTACATGGTTGTAAAAGTAATAAGTCTTACGTCAAATTTTAATAGTATTTTTCCCCTTCATTTCTCCCTCTTCTTCTTTTTCCTTTATTTTTTTACTTATATATATATATATATATATATATTATTCTATTTTTTTATTTTTATTTTTACTTTTCTTTTTATTTTTTTCAACATTTTTGTATCTTTTATTTGGGTTCATCTACCACCCACCACAATTAATTTGGGATAAATGTATTGTTGATGTTAATGTTGATTTTTGTGCATCTAACGGTTAAGATTTATTAAGTCTCATTCATTCATTAATTATTAATTTCTAATAAATCTCAACCGTTAGATGCATGAAAATTAACTGTTAAGACTTATTTATTAAGACTTATTATTCTTATACAGGTATAAGTTGACCCTAATAAATATATATATATATATATTTAGGGTTTGATGTTTGGCATTTAAAATGATATAATTTTATGTCATTTAAAATAAAAATACTTTTTCCTTATATATATATATCTTACAATTCTTAAATTATTTTCTGAAATAATATGATTATATTAAGTTTAGGGACACGATTTATCACACGATAGAACATGGTCAGTTCAACTTGACTCAGCAATTAGACTCACGTCTTCTGAGACTAGTGCCATGAACTAAGTCAGCGAAATTTACATGCTTTTAGCACGTGGCAAAACGTTTACAATATTGGGGTTGATGCCATAAACTCAGTCAACAAAGCTCATGTCCTTGTATTAGTTAACAAAACGTATCCCGTGAACACAATAGTAAAATTAGAGGCGGTATTTACAAAAAAAATAAATAAATAAATTAGAGGCGGTAAAGTGTTTTATCTGATTTGTCTATGCCCGCCAAAAAATAAGTTAAAAAACTCAATCCATCTCATCTCATTTAACGGGTTAAGCAGGTTAACTCATCAAGCCAAACTCATTTTGTCGACCCTAAGTAAAACCTTGTGCCATTTTGGTAGTTACCCCTTACAATTAAATGGAATGCTACTTGTCATAATTTTTTTTAATTCTACAAAATTTCAGACAAAGTATCTGTGCTTTTTATTTTTCAACAAACAAAGTGTTATACCGGTCTACTTTCCCTACTTTCCTGTTAAAAAATAATAAATAAATACTGTGATACATTTTTTTTAAAATAAAAATAAAAATTATCAAATGATAAATTTTTATTATTCAATGTATAAAATAAAACAAAAAATTTATCATTTAAAAAAACATTATTTTAATGATTACGAGAAGCATAAGAAAATTTTCCCCGTTATAGTAAAAATACGAGGGGATATGATTACCAAAAAAAAATAAAAAATACGAGGGGATAGATAATTGTTTAACAAATATGGGGACAAAATAAGAAATGGATTACCCATTATGTATATATTCCTGAAATACATATTTTTTATTAAATATTTTATACATTTTTTTATTTTTTCGGAGATAAAATTACATTTTTTATTATTCAACAACAAAAATTTGTAAGAAACGAGTTTATAATAATAAAGTTATATGAAAAAATATAGTCATTTGCATAATTATTTATTGATATTGATACTACAAAGTACGATTAAGTTTGATATATTATTTCAGGATACCAAAAAAAAAGTTTGATATATTATTTCTGATTTTTTTTAATCTTGTGAGTATTTCCAATCATTTGACAAAATTAATATATGAAATCTCAAGGGTAGTTCTGTTGGCAATTGAGTTCCCAATGATTTGCTTTGGTCAATGATTCAAACCCTGATCAAAATAAATTTTGAAAAAAATCTTTTGGAGTCATAAGATATGCCTCTTTTCTCGAGGTACGGTGGCCATATATAATTTAGGTTCAAACCCTAAATTAATATATGATGTTAACGTTTACTTCATTTGCATATATTTTTTATGATCTTTTGTAATTTTATTTTAAATTACGAAGTACTTTCAAATTTCAATATCCATAAATACCTACAATGGAAATTAGAGCATCCACCCCTCTTCTACACGCAAATTAAACATTCCTACATACTGATTATGCTAACTCGGTTTTTAACTTTATATTCAACTATTTTAAAGACAGAACATTTCAGTATAAAAAAATGACAGTATATTTTAATCAAATTAGTAAGTATTCTGTATAATGTATGGTTCTTTTTAAATTTAAGTAAAATAAAAAGAATTAAAAAAGTGTTAAATTATAAAAAAAATAGATATGAATAGTTAATTCTAGTAAAATAAAAATAAAAAATATTTGAAATTATAAACGTATATACATGATTGATTTTAAAAATAAATTTAAAAAGTTTAAAAAATTAAAAATAACATGTTTTATTTAAAAAAAAAAACTAAATTAAATATTTTATTATTCTTAAAAAAAATCTGATTTAACATAGAAGAATAGATATAAAAAATAATTTGTGGAAAAAATAGCAAAATAAAAAAACGTGTTGTATAATAATGAGAAAGATACCTAGCACCACAAATCGGGCAAGTGATTTGGAAACGTATCTTCTAAATTATTATTTCCAAGATGTAAACCTTATCTTTGAAAAACCAAATATCCAATAATATTAAAGCTTATAGCACTAGTATCAGATATACTTCAAAGAAAATGGATAAAATCAAGCATCACCATGAAATCATATCGTGAATCTTATAGCACTAGTATCAGATATGGACGAAAAAGTACTGGGCCCTTTAACATAATTAAATTAAATAATTATCTTTTCTTGATTCTGTGTACCGTGGTGCGAGGTGTTCGCAATTGATTACAATGGAGCCAAAGCCGGAAAATGTATTACGTTAAAGAAGTAGATAGTGGTGTGGTGTCATTTATTGAAGAAACTTAATTAGTTTTTTTTTTTTGCTAACAACTAGTTATTTTATTTACTAATTGTAATGTCAACATATTATCAAATAATCACTGTGAGTTTTTCTTCGTTTCCTTTTTAACATGAATATATCCATACGCACATGGGCGTTTTTGGGCTCAACTTATTCTATGCTTGAGGACTGAGCTGTAAAACCTATAAAAAAAAAAAAAAAGGCCCAACTTTTTGCCTATTTTTGTTGGTTGTAAGCCCAGATAGCTTCAGCCAGTCCTTCCTTTTATGAATAGATTGTTTCAATTTTCAAGTTTGGTAACTTATTTATTTTTTATTTTTTGTTACGAAGTATCTCTATCTACCAGACTGACTTTTACTACAATAATACTCGTGTGATGTACGGAGTTCCAAAATAAATCAAATGAAAAATTTGTAATATTTTATTAAATGCATCGTTAGCCAAGAAAAACTCACATTTCAAAAAATTAACAGTTAATGGTTGTTTAACTTATACGTATCCTTGTTATACTTCAAGAATCTTAAAGGATTGTTTTTGTCTATAATTATCATGTGAAAAGAAGTTTATCAAAATAGTTTAGTCTAGAAGGAAGAGATGACATATAAGACGATAAGTAAAACCATTGCTTTATATAGTAATAATATTATATTTAATACTATTATATAAAGCAAGTAAGACTTTTTTGTAGCATAACAATTATTTTATACATTGTACTAGAATTTTAAATATCTCGTGCGAGTGTTTTTAAATTTAAATAAAATATAAAATACAAGTATTTAAGATAATAAAAGTTAAATTATAAAGAGTATATCCACAGCCAACTTAAAAAATTAAAATTTAAACGAAGAGAAATTAAGAATCACATATGTGAAACAAAAAGTAAATTAAAAAACTAAGTCACTCTTTTGAGAGTATGTTATAATTTAATATATATATATATATATATATATATATATATATATATATATATAGGTATACATTTTTGCAGCCACTTTAGATAAATTTATTTACAGCTACCATTTATAATTATTTTTCCCGGGAGAACATAGTTATAACCTTAAAAGTTTTTTTTTTTCTCTCTCCTCATTTACTTTTCAGAACTTGTCTGCTGACGTGGAGAGAGGAAAAAAAGCAATTTTAATGTTATAACTATGTTCTCTCTGGAGAACATAGTTATAAATGGGTAGCTGTAAACTTATCTAAAGTGACTGCAGAAATATTTTATATATATATATATATATATATATATATGTATATAAGTGTATTATTTACTAATTAGTTTAGACATAATGTCTAATCTCATTTAAATTTTAAAAATAAATAAATAATTTTTTTATAATAAATAATGAATTTGAATATTATATTCTATGAATTTTTTTTTTGGGTAAGCAATGAAAAATTGTGTTTAAAAGTAATTAATTTGGTTGTTTAGTTATGGCTCTGTTTTATTATATAGGAGTTGATGAACGTGCAGAATTAAGTTGGAGAGTAATTGATTGTTAAATTTGTTGAAATGCAAGTAATGTTTTATTTCAATAAAAAATATGACCAATGTTTATTTTAACTATAATAAGTTTTATTATATTTTTTAATGTAGTATTTATTTTATTTTGTAATTCCGTGTATTGCATCATTTTTAATATAAATATTAACTTTTTAAATTCTATCAAATATTAAATACTTATAGTTTCTGTTTAATAATTTTTTACGTTTTATGTCTTATTTAACAAAACCCTGAATTATTTAAAGCTTATACATGATTGGTTCCTTTGCTTGGGTATGCCTCTCATCCGTGCTGCACTATGAGCACTTATCAGAAGTGGCTTTTAAACTTCTTTAATAATTCCCTCTTCATTGTATCATAATTGGATTGAGAAATGACAAAAAAAAACATTAATCACTTTGGCTGAGCTGTAAAATTTGTAATAAATTTATTTCCATCCTTGTGGTTGCATGATTTATCACTTGACCTTTTAAATTTGTCCATTAGACCCATTCGGATTACAAAATTGTACTATCCCATGTGTTTTCAAAATATCATATATACTCATTGTTATTATAAAAATGTACCACACAAACATATATATATATATATAGGGTTAAGATTATTTTACACCAGTGTAAGTTACACTCTCAATCTTGTCCGTTTATCCTACTTATATCTAAGGGCTCAAATTTTTTAGTAATGTGAGCCATTGGATACAAGTGGATCAGTGGTCAAGATTGAGTGTAAGACTTCTAACTCTTACACCGGTGTAAGTTGATCCTATCCCATATATATATGTATGGAATTTATATTTCTGCAGCTACTGTACGTGTAGCAATTAGATACTTACCATATATATACTTAAAAACATTAAATGCGGGGAATCATAACCATACAAAAGATGAAAGTATTAAATGTGAGGAATCATAATCATACACCTGTCGTTGTTGTACATAAAGCGGCTGCAGAAATGATTTTACCTATATATATATATACATATATATATATATAGGAAAAAGAAGTATCTTTATAAAGGATACAAGCTTATGTCCTTTTAGGTGATTTACATAAAGTCTAACCGGTAAGACTTTGTGTAAATCTGAAAAGTTACTTTTTTTCTCTCTCTGCAGTCACATCGCTGACGTGTAAAGTGAAAAAAATAGCTTTTCAGATTTACACAAAGTCTTACCGGTCAAACTTTGTGTAAGTTACTAAAAGGACACAAGTTGTGTCCTTTAAAAGAACATAAAAGTTATGTCATTTTAAGTGAGAGAAAGATACAAACAATGGAAATCATGGGAGAGAAAATTAGTATTTTTTTAATTTAAATTTTAAATTAAAAATACTAGGTTGTGTCTTTTTATCACTTAAAATTATATAACTATATATCATTTAAAAGGACAAATATTTTTTTTCATATATATATATAGGAGAAGGATCCGTTTACAAACTTTTGCAAATTACATTATGTACTCCCAAAAGTACATAGTATAACCTAGTATACTTTTGGGAGTACATAGTGTAATTTATAAGAGTTTGTAAATATAACCCTCTCTCTATGTATATATAGGTTTACATTTCTGCAGCTACTGTACGCACAACAGTCAAATACTTCCCATATATATACGTAAAAGCGTTAAATGTGAGAAATCATAACCATACAAAGGATGAAAGCATTAATGTGCTAAATCATAACCTCTGAAACACGGACTCGCGTTTTTTTTTTAATTGTGCGTGTCGGACACGTGTCGGACACGGACACGCTCCGACACGCGGTCCATATTTTGGGACACGTGGTCAACTCTCTGACACGTTTTTCCGACACGCAGTTAACTTTTTCAAACATGTGGTCAACGCTCGGACACCTTTTTTTTTTAGTCTTAATTTTTATTTTATTAACTAAAAATAAAAAAATAATTTATAAATTAATTTTTTTCTGTTATGAAATTTGACATGAAAAATTATCTAGGTACGAAAAATTATTTTTGTTTATATTTCTGTTATGAAATTTAAATATTTGATTGGTTATATGACTTATTATGGATTGTTATATCTATTAAATATAAATTATATTATATATATTAAAATTAACGTGTCGACGTGTCGTGTCCCGTGTCAGTGTCCGTGCATTATAGATCATAACCATAAATCTATGTTTGTTGTACGTAAAGCAGCAATAAAAATTATTTTACTATATACATATATATATATATATATATATATATATATATATATAGGGTTTCACTTTTCTGCAGTTACTACAGAAAAGTTATTTTGTCACTCTCACAAAAAAAGTGGGTCCGCTGCAATACAATTCGTGTCAAAAAATTATCTTATCCAAGGAGTGGGGGTGTTCGTGGTCTGGATTGGACCAGTTTTGAAGCTAAAATTATCTGACCTAATACCTTCAGTTTGATCGTTTAATCTTCCATTCAATTTGGATTTTATTTTTAAAACCAATCCAATTCCATTTTATTTGTTTGGATTGGATCAAGTTTCAATTTTTCGTAAAGCCTAAAAATTTCACCATACAAATCACCAACTATATTATTATAAAATTATACAAAATTACAAACCACTAAAAAATTTAAGTCTTCAAACTAAAACTAGTCTTAACACTCACGAAGACTTAAAATAGATTAATAGACAATAAAAAACTAAAACAAGATAGTTTGCTATCAATAACATATAAGATTTCAAGTTTACAAAACAACATTCCAAGTCGCCATTTATCAAAAATAATAAATACATAATGCATTTCATCGGTTTTCACCAATTCAATCCAATTAAAATATGCATTTTTTTTTGTTTTCGGTTTTCAATTCAGTCACAATTATTTGAATCAGTTTGGATCGATTGATGAATACCGCTACCGGGGAGTAGTGTGTGGCAAATAAAAACTTATGCAGCATAACAACTACAAAAATATTATTCTCATATATATATATATGGGGTTTATATTTCTCTAGTCGTATAATGTCCAGCAGTCAATTGTTTACCATATATATAGGTGACAATATTAAATATGGAAAATCATAACCATACAAAAGGTGAAAGCATTAAATGTAGGTAATCATAATAATACACTTGTCTAGACGTCAAGCGGCTGGAGAAATATAAACTCATATATATATGTATGTATCTATCGTTTTTCTTAATTTTATTTTATATTATTGTTATATTATAAATTAAAATTATAAATAAATTAAGCATTAAAGATTAAAATAAAAATTATTTATTTATAAATTGTTTTAAAATAAATTATACATCCAAATATATAAATGATTTATTTAATATTAATTAAAACTCAAAATATTATTTAAGATATAAAAAAGTATTATCTTAAAATTTCATTCAAGTTAAATTAGAAATTCTCTTAAAAATATATTCATCTATAATAATAATTACAATAAATTTAAATTTATTATTTAATTATAAATTTGATTTTATTAATAATAATATGAGTTTAATCTTTTTGATCATATGAATGTAATTTTTTTATTTTTCATCTTTTTTATTATATATTAATATAATAGTGTCGATTAAAATTATAATAAATTAAATTTTTAAAAATAAAAAAAGGTTAAATGTGTATTTAAAAATTATGATAAAGTTAGTAATTTATTTAAAATCTATTTTAAAAATAAAAAACATTATTTAAGAGAATCAAACGATTAATGCATTTAGTCCAAGTGAATCAAAATAAAATCCAAGAATTTATTTATTTTTATAACGAAAATAAATTAAATTTAATAATTTATTTTATTTTATCTTTTTTTATATCTGATATCGTTACAATATTATAAAAATAAATTTGAAATAAATAATTTATTTAGATAATATATCTTTAATTTATTTCAAATAATATTTTTAATTTTAAATATATTTTTTAAATAATAAAAATATAAGATAATTTTAAAGTGATTTCAAAATAAATAACTTCAATTATTTACAATTTAATATTTAATAATTAAATAATAAAAATTTATTTGATAAGATCATAATTATATAAAATAAAAATTAGGAAAAATAAAAAAATTATATTTATGAGACCACGAGGGGGTATAAGTGATATATTTTTATAATTACGATGAGTGTAAGTGAAAGTTTGAATTCATATTAGGTTAAATGATAAACTTATTTTTTCACTATGAGTATGAGTGATAAGTTTGAAACTAGAAGGATTAGAAATGACTTGGAATGCAAGTTACAAGAACGTGGTTATTGAAAGTGATCACCCTAGTGCAATCACTGTGCTCACTAAGCAAGGTGCAACAGTATGTGAGTGTGAGTTGATATGTCATATACGAACATAGACTCAAAAAAAATTGGAGGGTGTCCTTTATCCATACTTTAAGGGACGGAAATACTTGTGCAAATTGGATGACAAACTTTATTTTGAATGATGTTGAGTTGATAGATCAGAACGTTTGGAGGGAGCCTCTTCACGGTATAAATTTGTTATTTCTTGCTGACATGGAAGGGGTGGGTAGGTCACATGTTGTGGCTGGCAATAGGTTTACCAAAAAAAAGAAAAGAAAAAGAAGTGATATACCATGAAATCACAATGAGAGAAAATAAAATTTTGACTATCATTGATTGATAAAAAAACTTTTATTTTTGTGTGCATGCTTCTACCTTTTTTCATCTTGATTATGCACTTATTATGCGATCTTTGATCAAAAGTACATAATAATGCGTAATTAAATAATACATAATATGATGATATCTAATTATTTATTTTTAGAAGTGAAGATGCACTTATTAGTGGAATAATAATTATGATCTCTTTTTTTTTATAAGGAGAAACTTAGCTAAATATTTATTTTGCAAAATTCTTACTATAATTTTTTTTATAATGAACAAAAAGTTAAAAGCTCTCGATTTTTTTTAAAACATAGAGGAGAGATATTCTTATTATCAAAAAATTTTACTACCTACTCACTACCTATCTAATCACCATTGGATCAATATTTTCTCTTTTTTAAAAAAGTTTTTAGCATTCTCTCTTTGATTCAATGGTGATTAGATAGGTAGTAAGTTAGTAGTAGAAAATTTTAGTAGTAAGAATATCCCCTCTCTAAAACATATACTAACTGTTTTGGGTTTTTATATTTATTTTTCAACTTTATCTTTATTTAAACTTGTATTTAAAACTTTCATCCTTTAACTTAAAAATTTACTCTAATGACAAATTATTTCACCTCCCCCTTTAAAACCCTGAGGATAATTTTATATAATTAATAAAAAAATTAATTTAATTTTTCAAACTTTTTTTAACTTTAACTTAAAAAAAGAGGCCTCAAATTCTCTTAGCATCCCCATAAGATGCTTTTCGTTGGTATAACTAATGAAGAAATTTTGACTATGAACTGATGTTCTATTTCATGAAATTTCTTTTTTTCTTCTTATTTTATAAAACACAATTAGGACTCCTTAAAGAATAGATTAATTAAATTAAAATTAACTAACAAAAATATCTTCTTAAGGAAAAAAAAAATTGAAAATTTTGTTGATCGTCAATCTCTCCCTAACAACCATCCATTTTGCTGGATATATTAGGCCCATGTAGCTAGGTTGCTCTGAGAAAGGTATTTTGAAGGGTTGTTTTGTTTTATATATATATATATATATATATATATATATATATATATATATATATATATATATACGAGGAGAGATCATTTGACTTCAGAGTAAGACTTATAAGTCTTACTCTTCATCCTAGTCGTTGATTTTCGTCCATCCAACGGTTATAGTTTAGGAAGTTACTAGTGAATTACCCGTGCGATGCCCGGGGGAAAAAGAACAAAATATTTGTCGTCCGTTGTGGTTGGTTAATCGCACTGCAAACATTAAACTTACAAAAACCTGTGTTGTTATCTTGTTCTATATTTCAAGTGGAAAAAATTACAGCATTGATACAGAACTTTACAAATGTCAACCATAAAAATCTGCTATCCAGAATGATCAATATTATGCAAATCAAATATATTATCTATTCGATGAGTTATGTAAAAAATAAATACACCATAGTAGACTATGTTGAAATGAGGATGGCTAAAAAAAGAAAAATGCATACAACTTATTGCTAACTATAACAGTCACTAATAAAATCAAGGTAACAAACAGACCAAGCAAATATGAAATTAAAAGATCAGCTTGTACCTATAATAAAAAAAACGCTATTAATTCAGTGTCATTCTGTAGCAATCATTGGAGGGATGAGTTTAACACATACCAAACATGTGATTTCCTATGTTTATGCATTACCAAGGACATCCTCTTCCACCATCATATTTATGCCTACGATACAAAATGTAAATGCTCATAAAATAAATTACGCTAATATGTTAACACTCAGAAGTAATAATCTCAGTAAAAAAATGGGTTATTTTTTTTAGAACCCAAAAAACGTTGTCTGAAAGGGATTTGAAAGCAAATTAACCAAATGGTCATGTATGAGTCATATTTTTTGCTTACATTGGAACAAATGTGTCTAAATAGCATCAAATCAATACACGTGCTAAAAACTTGTAACAATATAAAGAACCCACAATGATAAATTTTTAAAAAACAACAACATACATTTGGGTCCACCAAAGACTTAAAGAATAAGGTGACAATAGCTTCGCTGCTTCAAACACTTGAAACTTCATATCTTGGCTCATTATATGACTCCAAATTATTTTTTTTACGTTGAACTTAAATAACATCGATTTTTCATTACGAACGTTTAGTTTTCTTAGATAATGTTCCAAATTAGCACCCTAAGAAAAAAAATTTCTTCAAAATTAAGTATAACCCGTGCGATGCACAGGAAAAAAAAGAAATTTGTTTGTCTGTCTCGTAAAATTTAATGCAAAACATAAAAATATATCTCTGCATTTTATTTAAATCAATATTGTTAGCTACCTAACTCAAACTTTTGTACATATAGAGTTGGCAAATTTTTGAGTTATTAAGTTTAATATAAAAGAAGAAGAGCAAAATTTTAATTTAATTACAAAAAAATAGGCGGGTCAGTCCTCCGGACCGACTCCACTTTGCAACCTCTAATTGTCAGCATTATATACCAGCATATAATAAACTTTTATATTTATCCACACGAAAAAGTTCTAATATTTGCATCTAAGTTTTTATATTTTATCTCAGAGATGGACTTTCGTTTATTACAATCAGATTTAAAAAATAATAATAAATAATTATTTTTTGCAAGGATTTGCGTCGTTTGAATTTGAAATTTTACAAATTTGTATTTACAAAAATTAAAATCTGGTTTAAGAATTTAATTATAAAAGAAGATGTGTGAAATTTTAATTTAATTATAAAAATGTTTGGTAGGCCGGCCCTCTGGGCCGAGCCCAGTTTGCCACCTATAACTAACGATTTTATATTTATTCACAAAAAAGGCTCTTATAATTACTTCTAAGATTTTATATTTTATCTAAGAGATAAACTTTCATTCATTACAATTAGATTTACAAAATAATAATAAGTAATTATTTTTTGCAAGGAATTGTGTAGTTAGTATTTAGAATTTTATAAATTTGTATTTACAAAAATTGAAATCTGAATTAGGAATCTAATTATAAAAGAAGAGTGAAATTTTAATTTAATTATTAAAACGTGTTGGCAGGCAAGGCGTGCAGGCCCTTTGGCCAAGCCCAGTTTGCAACTTTTAACTATCACTGTTTTATATAAATAATTATTTTTTTTCAAGGATTGTGTAATTAGTATTTTGAATTTTACATATTTGTATTTACAAAAATTTAGGAATTTAATTATAAAAGAAGAAGGATAAAACTTTAATTTAACTATAAAAATGTGTTGGTGGGCCGGCCCTTCGGGCTAAGCCAAGTTTGTCACCTCTAACTATCAGCATGCAATAGATTTTTACAGTTATCCACAAAAAAAGTTTTTATCGTCACATTTAGGTTTTTATATTTTATCTTAGAGATAGACTTTTATTTATTACAATCAGATTTAAAAAATAATAATAAATAATTATTTTTTGCAAGGATTTGTGTCGTTTGTATTTGAAATTTTATAAATTTTAAATTTTTTCTCACCCAATAGATATAATAATAAATATTATTAATAGGCTTAATAATTTTCTATCTAGAAAGTATAAAGTAGTAGAAAACATGCATAGAAGTCTATGCACATTCTTCAAGTAATAGCTTCTAGGTAATCATTTACCACATAGAAAATTTTGTTAATTACACTCTTACATCAAAAGAATGAAAGTTTAATTTCTTTCTAATATATTTAATTTTAAAATTTAAAATTCAACATGATAATAGAATTAATTATACGTACTTTTAAAAAATAATTTTTTTCTCTTTTAATTTATATTATATACATATATATATATATATATATATATATATATATATATATACATTTAAAATATTTATCTTAAGTATTTTTTTAAAAATTTCTTGTACGAATTTTTTTTTCATTTTTGTATCATTATTTTAAGTTAAAATTTTAATTTACTTTATTTTAAATTATATTTTTATAATTTTAAATATTTTTTCCGTTAAATTAATAATTTTTTTTATTAAAATTAAATTTATTTTATACATATCTTTTTTCCTGGTTTATAATTAATTCTAATAGGTATAATAATTAAGCCCAATAGACATAATAATAACTATCATTAATATGCTTAATAATTTTATTTTATTTTGGAAATATTCCAATTGGTTCATTGCTTCACAACTAATCCGATTCGGGGCGGGTCCAGGATTAAGGCATTATGCTTAATAATTTCTCATGCAGAAAGTAGTGTGCAATATTAAATGCTGAATCTTTTCCCACCTCTCAAGTTCAAAATTCAAATTTAGAAAGTTTAAATTTTAAGTATTAAATATTTTCCCTCCCTGTAGACATAATAATGAATTAATAGGCTTTGCAATTTTCTATGCGAAAAATAAAGGGAAACATGCATAGAAGTCTAGGCACATTCTTCAAAAATAGCTTCTAGGTAATCATTCACGACATAGAAAATTGTGTTAATTACACTCTTACATCAAAAGAATGAAAGTTTGATTTCTTTCTAATATATTTAATTTTAAAATTTAAAATTCAACATGATAATAGAATTAATTATACATACTTTTTAAAAATAATTTTTTCTCTTTTTTTATATTATATATATATATATATATATATATATATACATTTAAAATATTTATATTAAGTATTTATTAAAAAGTTTGTTGTACGAATTTATTTTCCTTTTTGTATCATTATTTTAAGCTAAGAATTTAATTTACTTTATTTTAAATTATATTTTTACAATTTTAAATATTTTTCGTTTAATTCATAATTTTTTATTAAAATTAAATTTATTTTATACATATCCTTTTTCCAGTTTTATAATTAATTCTAATATGTATAATAATTAAGCCCAATAGATATAGTAATAACTATCATTAATATGCTTAATAATTTCCCATGCAAAAAGTAGTAGGCAATATTAAATGCTGAATCTTTTCTCACCTCTCAAGTTCAAAATTCAAATTTAGAAAGTTTAAATTTTAAGTATTAAATATTTTCCCTCCCAATAGACATAATAATAAATTAATAGGCTTAACAATTTTCTATGCAAAAAATAAAGGGAAACATGCATAGAAGTCTAGGCACATTCTCCAAGTAATAGCTTCTAGGTAATCATTCACGACATAGGAAATTGTGTTAATTACACTCTTACATCAAAAGAATAAAAGTTTGATTTCTTTCTAATATATTTAATTTTAAAATTTAAAATTCAACATGATAATATAATTAATTATACATACTTTTAAAAAATA